>NC_068950.1:28648475-28765975 GCF_026419915.1 Harpia harpyja | reverse complement strand
GGGAAAGCAAGGAGAGAAAATTCCTTCTCAGGCACAATTAGCAAGCATTTTAAAGCTTTCTGCCCATCACTTTTTAAGTAACATACTGTTATGATCTGTCGATCATATCAATGTTCTAATGCTATTTTAAAGGCAAATTTTCTTTTTGACATGCTATCCATTTATCTGTCTGTTTTTCTGTGACTAGGGTCACACACCTCACGCATCAAGCTTTTTTAGCTTATGACGCTGCATATGACACACAATTACCCATTGAATACAAAAGATAGGTCATGAGTGGAAGACGGATCAGTTCAAACCAGTTCAGAATTGCACTATGCTAGTCATTTTCTTCTGTTGGTTATTTTATTGCTACAGTCTTAATGTTGCTTGAACACACACTTCTAATGCATTAATTGCTAAGAAGAACTCTGTAAGGGACTCTAGTTACCATCATATCTTTCGAGTAAATCATTAGTGAATATGCTCTGGCGCATGTTTGCAGCTGTATTCTCCAGCAACTGTTCTTGGTATGGAAAAAATCCCCAGCATATCTTAAAAAAAATCGCTTTGCATTTCAAGCTAGGAAATCTCTCTACGTTCCATCTGACTTATGGATTGTGAAAAGCTACCGTAGTGAAAAACAAATCGTTGGATACATATCACATTGAAGGTTTATATGATATATCACTCAGCATGGAGTCTGGCTTGATTTACTTTGCACCCAAGCAAAAGAATCTGAAACGAAAATAGTGCTTTTCCATTCCTTCTATTCCCTGCAATATTCTGCCATCCTTAGGAAGGTAAAGCATGTCATGAAGTCACTGCAGGTTTGCATTCAATAACTGATGGCAGGATAAAGCCACCTGTCCAGGTGGACAGTACATGGCAGCACAGGTGGAACTAAATGTCTCATTTCTCAGTTCATACCCAATTCAGAGAGGATTGTGGATCTTCCTGTCTTGCAGAAGAGACTAGGGAGCTAAGGGGGAGAACAGTGTCTCCCTATGCACTAACCCCTGCTCTGGTTTAGAGACACCAAGGACCTGCTGTGATTCAGTTGTGAGTGTAACAAGGACTACAGTACTAGGCAAATTATTCACTGTGTGACATTTGGGAGCTTATAAAATGTTAGAGAATCTTTAAAATTATGCAAATGAATATATTCATACAATATATTTGGCTGTATTCCTGGCCTGTATTATTTTCCTGGGTTGGATACCTCCATCTTCAGCAGATACTCAGTCCTTAAAAGGGGTTGGCTTTTATTTTATTCTATTTATTCTTCTGCCATCTATTATTCTAAAGAGATGTAATGGATCAGCCCAGATGCATTTCATGTTGTGAGGAGAGGGAAGGAAATAGCCCTCAAAAAAAATCATCTACAGTTCAACACTGAGCTGATATTTGTGGAGATGAAAACTTACTCCACAGCATTTTTACCTTGTGATTTGGATTCCATGGGCTAACAATCAGCTTCGAAAATCTCATCATGACACTGTTTTCAAAGTCAAATACGGAGTGTCAATGAGAACACACCACCCCCCAAGTGGCTCCCCTCCAGCTTCATAACCCCAATTTATTTTTGACATTGCACCATAAGACTGAAATGATTAATCTATAATAGATTATCTCACAAATCTGCTACAGAAGAACAGAGGATGTGATTTGCTCAGGATTTGGCACACTGGCAATGGCATGTCACGGCAAAGGGTTTAATGAATACTGTACAACAGAAAAACAAAATGGGGAGAAGCTTGGGCTATTGGAGAGGGAATTTCACATGTTGCGAGGGAACCCACCTTCCAATAGTCACATTGACCGCTGACCACTTGACTTACTACTAATATTTGAGCAAATAATTTCTGTCAGCTTTCCAGAAAGACTTCTCCAAGCTTAGATGTTCAACACAACCCGCCTTGAGCTTGCATTTCAGAAGTGCTAAGTACCTATAAAATAGAAATAGAGGCGTTTACCCCACCTTTGCAGTTGCCCTATGGGGTCACAGGATGTGTGTTATAGAAGTGCAAAGTGTAGTTATTTGTGAGAAGTGTTGAATGCCTGGGGGAAACACAAACAGCTGGATGGCTAGACCATGTACTTGTGCTACTAAAAGTGCTCACCTTCATTTCAGAGAGTAAAGGATGTTTGTGTGGAACCTGCTGCATAATTTACTGTACTGTGAAACATTTACCATGGATAAATTTCAGCCTATGGAATCCAGTTAAAAAGGGCAAGTATATTTTTTTTTCTTGGACATGAGCACCTTTTGTACCAAACTTAGAAGCCAAAAGCTATGAAAACAAAATGAGAGTAATGTCTAAGTTGACAGGCAGCATTTTCTGGTGACACTGAAAACATATTTGCCAGTTAAAAAAAGTTATTGCCCTTTTCTCTCATTTTAAAAATTGCTTAGGAACACTAGAAACTTGAGAAAAAATTCTGTCACCTGTGTGACCTTGGCCAAATGCTGAAGAGCAATCATCCACCTGAGAGTGGGACGCTGCAAATGGAAGGCAGAGTAAAGCATGGTTGTACTGTTATTGCCATTCAATGACACCTTCCTGCTGCTAAATTTCCAATTCTCTTTTTGCAGTATCTCACTATTTACTAAGTAGCCTGAGATAAATATGGTGCTCTAACCTCTATTTCCGCTATCTTCAGGGAGATTTACCTGCCAGTCCAGGCTGTGCTTTCTGGCATCAGAAGTTGAACAAAATTCTCCTTGTAGTAACGGAGTTTATTAGTCTGCAATGCCCCTTCCCTTGACCTGTTGGGACTTCTCTTTTCCTAGTGCTTCTGTCAGTCCGTGGCCTTCTTTGTGGGGCCAGCGAAGGTCTCAGTCTCCAGACACTTAGGCCAGAACCAAGACTAATAATTCATTTTGCGTGCACCATCAAGCAGCAGTTGTCTTTAAATTGTTGACCCAAGGCAAAGGTGCAGGTCAATGGTATCTCTCATACAAGTACAGGAGGATGGCCGCAGTCTGTAAAACAAAACCCCACAGATTGGTGGCAGCCTAGGAGGTGTCAGAAATGGCTCCAGGGCCAGGGAACTGCCCCATGAGCCAGCACTGTTGATGGACAGCTGTGGCAGACAACATCAAGACACCTGTATGCTGTTATCTTCACAGCCCATCAAAAGGAGATGGTAATAGTTTCATATTAGCTGGGTTTTTGTCCCAAAGGTGTGGGCTTTCTTTGGTTTTGTGTCTGCAGGTGTGTGTGGGGGTGATGGCAACTTTTCCCCTTTTATCTAACAGCCTAACAGACTGAAGCTTGCCTGGGTAGTGCTGACACAATTCAGCTTCTGTAGCAATGTATGACATAGCAATGCACAACACGGGAAAGTAAACAAACCCAGGAAAATAGGGACGCTGCTGCCACAAATCCTGGGGAGCTTGAATTTAAATCCTCCCCCTCCCTCTGTTCAGGCCATGCTCCTCCCTAGAGACATCAGAAATTGGGTCTTCCCCTCACACTTACCCAAGGTCCAGGAATGGGTTTCACTTCTCTCTGCTGGGCCATCCCAGCCAGGAAGTGAGTTATACATTGAGAGTTATGTGGTATTTTTGACTTGGTTGGCAGCAAAGGCAGCATTAATAGCTAAAATTTAGAGGGTAAAAAATTGGTCTGCCCAACAGTACTTGAAGTTTGGGGGGGTTGATGCAAGTGGTTCAGCTTGACGCAAATTTCTTTCCAGGCCATTTTATGAGCATTGCAACATACATTGTCTCCATCTCCACATCCAGGTGCTCTTGACCATAAGCTGAGGTCTTGCCTGCAGACCAGGGATGGTGGGGTGCCCAGTGGCAGTGATTGTCTTGGAGCTTAAATTTACTATATAGGGTTTCACACTTCCAGTGGGAAGTATCAGGGGGTCTTACCATCACAGAGAACTGAAAGCATCTGCCTTGAGACAGGAGTCAGGGCAGGTCTAGGTTGGGGGTCTGGCTCAGAAAATGGAGGGCAGTGGGGTTTCACTCCTGGCTATGCAAAGCTCTGAAATCACTTCCTGCCTTGTGCCTCCCTTCCCGTCCATGGCACCACGGAAGAGCTGTTGTGCTTGCAAGGTGCTTAACACCTCTCATGCTTTGTGGTCATATAAATGCCAGGAAAACCCAAACCCACAGAAGTGGACATGAAAAGCCAGCATGTAGATCCTTGTCCCAGCTGGGCTGAGAGCCCATGACCTGCTCCACCACTGCTGCTTCAGGCTCAGGAGTGCGGGCAAATGGCAACACCAGTCGCCCTCTGCAACCAACTGCTCTGGGCCTGTGAGTCCATGGACTTCAGGGTCTTGGCAGTAAGGTGTGAAATGTAAAGGACAGTCTATTTTCCAAACAGGCAGTCTGACATCACCTGGGTGTTTCCATAGTCCATGCTTTTTTTTTTTTTTTTTTTTTTGTGAAAGCCAGTAATCATAGGAATAAAGTAGTTGGATGAACCATAATTTACTATGATGAACTCCCCTTGCCTGGGTATTTCTAAAGGTAACAACCATAGATGCTGAGATGGCTGCACTTCGGACAAAACAAACGCTGCAACAGCAATAACAGGATGTAGCTGTAACAAACCTGTCAAAGTTCATAAACAAACACTCATCCATCTAATCACTAATTATTAATCCAATTCTGATCTTCAGTTACTCAAAATGAGCTGTTTAAAAAAAAGTGAGATTTGTTAGTCTAAAGCAATGTTAAAACATGTCCAAAAGTAATGCATTGGTTTACTGTGGAACAATCCATCTGTTATTACAAGAAAATTAGGACAGGAAAAATAAACCTTATCCCATGAAATCAGCCATATGAGAGAATAATCCTTTTGAAACTCTGCTGCCCCGAAATCCCAACCTGAGTGCCGAAGGAGGCAGACAAGCGTTAATGAGCAGGAGTGCAGCCTTCACCGTATTCCTGCCCCTGTAAAGCAGCAGAATTACAAAATGGATGGGCATGAAAGAAATTACAGATTTGCTACAGATATCTGCTGCCTAGTGCCTAAAAATTTAGTTTAAGGAGCCTCTCAATCTGCATATGGAAATGAGTCAACAGCAGAAGCACTTCTGACCTGCTTGAAGATTTTTAGCATCATCTCAAGTCTTCCAGAAATTAAAACCTTTCCAAGTTAATAATTTTGTATGCTTGGACTTTAGTTATTTCTTTAATCAAAACTGTATATATTTCAAATTTGTCAAATGACTGGACAAAGCAGTGTTAAAAATTCAACTGCACTAATTACTAGCTGAGCAGCATAAAAACCTCTGAATAAATGTCAGTCTAGGAGATAAGCTCTTATCTTAATCTAATGACTCCACAGACTTAATTTGTCAGGCCAGCCTAGTTGATGAAAAACAGGTTTCTATTCTCCAGTGTTAGCAGCCACATCTTTCCAAATCTTTGAAGTTGGATAGTAATACCATCAGTGTCATCCTGCAAAAATCTTGTGACCAAGCCAATTTCATTCCTATTGTCCTGTTACACTAATTAAAGTTGTTTTACCCCCATTGGTCTGCAATAGGTGAAAATGAAGCCAATTTATTTTTAGATTTGTTACATACTGGGATAATCATTCTTGCCCCCCAACCCCCTGTCAACAATGTGTTAATATTTGCAGCACTCTTTCAGTATGAGAAAGCCAGGCTTTTTAGCAGGGCTCCACAGACAGCACAGTGCTATCCCAGGACAGTTCCTGCAGTGCAGACAAAGTACGCGAGTGTGTGTGTGTGTGTCTGTGTTTATTTGTGTAGAGAAGAATAATTTCGAGCTCAGGCAATGAATTTGATCTTAAGAGATGATTTTAGAAGTTCTTTCCTAAAGGACCATTTGACATATTTAGAGCTAAATGCACCAAATGTTCATATTGTTTGGACAAAGTGGATTAATAAATAGAAAAAAAGAAATTGGCTGCAGTCAGTGTTTCCAGTCCCTCAGTCTTCAGCTAACCCTTCTGACAGGAACCCGGCAGGCCTTTTTATGCACAGTGCCCCATTTCAAAGGATACCTTTTAGCATGGTATTCTTTATCCCAATCCCAATATTTAACCAGGGATATGATTGGGTTTGAGGAGTTACCTGGGAGGTGAACTTTATTCTGATGACACCCAGGAAGATTACAAGGTAAAAAAACTTGAGGAAAATAATAGGGTTAGGGTGCGATCTACTGAGGCAAATCAGAGAGGCCAGGGGTCAGTCCTGCCTGCTGCTCTGGACTCTGTTGACATCATTAACTTTATCGACATTAAATGTATCGAGCTGGATACTTGCTCTGTTGTTTTGGGTTTTCTGGCAGTGCAACTCCACTGACTTCAACAGTGTTTCACTGGCATACAACCAGTAAAACAGACTGGAGAATCAGCCACCTTCTTCTAGTATTACTTCAAAATCCCTGATGCCCAGAGCTGATGACTCCAAAGCCCACTCTTCTCCCCGGGCTGGCAGGAGTGCAGGGTCAGAGGCAGCACCATGTGTGCGCAGCACAGGTCATTCTGGGATTTGTTCTTTAGAAGCATTTCACTGTCTGGCTGTGAGCACCCTCCTGGATAATACGGAGTTAATCGGTTAGATCACAAATGTCCATCCTCTTGGGTGAGAACACTGCCTCCTCTCAAATCTAGCCTGGGTAGGACTGCAAGGGGACCACACAAGTCACATGCTGGCGCATCTACAAAAGTATTCAGGAGCTGGCCCACTTACATTTTCTGTTTCAAAGGCTCATGTGTGAGCATGGACACCCAGTTCGGCATCTGGCTCCTCCTGGGTGTAACGTGAGTTGGGTGTCAACACTATAGCAGTCAAAGCCTTTGAGCCCATGCATGCAGGCCATGTTGCCTAGTAGGGCTTCTTCACCTGCAGCACTGCAGATCCTCGACAGGGGACACGTGGAGGCTGGGAAGCAGTGTGGGAAGCTTCGCATCTGCAAAACCTTTAAATCAGAAAATGTAATTACCCCGGCTTGATTGGGTTCTGCATCTGATGTATACAACGGCAACTTCAAACATCCTGGCTAGCACATCACCATTGCTTATGGCATTTTCCTGTCAGTTGAGGTCCATAATACGTTTTCCTTCCTTTTTTGCCCACAGCTATGCAAAGGAGCAGAGTCTGCATAGTGATGTGTAAAGTGCTCGTGGTTCCAAATGCGACCCAGAAGGATGGGGCTGCTGGATAAATTAGAGGCAGATTTCCACAGATATTTGAGCACCTCTGGATATGGATCACTGCCTACCTCAGGTTTTTAAAGCTTCCAGGCTCCTTGTTGCCATTGGGAGTTGGGAACACACCGGCTTTTGAAAATCCCAGAGCTTGAAACATTGTTAAGCACAGTTGCCTGTTACTTCCTCAGATCAAGACAGCTAAACTCTTTGAAAGCACTGGGCTGCAGTCAGTACCTATCTAACCTTCTAAACGCTAATAAACATTTGGTGCATGGTCTGCAAGCTTGAGGCCTCATCTGACCAAAGCTTAGATTATATCCATTGATTTCATCATGGAAGTGATGGTCCACTCCCGAACATGCCAAATTCATTTATGTTAGGGCTATGGCCTGGAATGGCATTTTTTTTTCATAAGAATTAATGGATCGTCATGTCTCCTGCTCTGAGTCAGAGTTTTAAACCTACAGGCCATTCCCAACAGCTGAAACAGAAAATGAACACATGGAAGTGAAATTTTCAGTGACATTTGAATCCCCTCTCTCTGATGAAATCCCACCTATTGATCCAGTCAAATGACTGCAGTCTCCATGGGTCCATCCTGCAAAGCCTCCTTGACCGGCTTATTACTGCAATTCTTCAGGTGCACTGTGACCGTCTTTCAATAGAGGACAGGTGCCAGCTAATCAAGCGGAAAAATGAAAACTCCCAGAGATTAAATCCTAGTCCTGGTGAAAGCCATGGCAAAATTCCCATGGAAATCAGTGGCTACATGTATCTTAGGACATTATCTTAAGTCTGAATTGCCATTTGAATACTGACTTCCTGATTGACGCAGTGGGTTTGACTTGCAATGAACTAATTTACTGCCCTTTCCTCAGTAGCTTGAGCATTGAAGGGGCTGGCTCACATGGGGGGCATTCCCCTAGGGGTGATGTGGTGGGATCCGGCTGGCTTGGGTCAGACTGTCCATGCTCCGGGAGACTTTATGGTTTCATGGCTACCTTTGCTTCTTGCATAGCCTCCACCACTTGCTCCTATCATCCCACTACAAGAAATGTAACTGCTCTGGTCTGCAAAGGACCCCTGCTATTTCTAGACGGCTGCCTACAAGAACAACTTGGGGCGCTGAGGAAAACTGAATCCATGTGAAAGACCAAAACTGGGTCCTTGGTGGAAAAATGTTGTGACTCTCGATTGGAGGGCTGTGGATCCAGATCAATATTCCTAGCAAAGGGGAATAACTCTAATCTCAATACAAAAAGGAGTGTGTCATGGTGAGATGATACAAAAGTATGGGGTTAGCTGTCAGGCTCGAGATTGGTCTTGATGAAGTGCCGACAAGCCAATAATGAGCTAAGGCCCATGGTGAGGCTGCAGCAAGCTGGGGCCACTTGGCTGGGCTAACTGAAGTCCAAATGCTGGCACCACTGCTGGAGGCAGGACAAGCATAGTCAAAAGGAGCAGGATTTCTTTCTTGATTTGCAAATAGAGTATCACAGTTCATACGGCTTGTGTGCAGGTGCGTGGCAGTGTGTGCTAATGCACATGCCTTGCTTTGGCTTTAAATGGTCTCTGACTATAAAAGTTAATAGCTTTGATGCAGCATTCCTAAAAGGAAGTGTTTGTCAATTTTGCTGTAAGTGTTTGAGCGCAACAGTCTTAATTCAATGTGTCAGATAAGAGAAAATCATGTTGGCTTATATTTATGATTTATCACTTCTATCTTAGCACTAGGGATGTTTGGAGAGCAAACTCACTCTTCAGTTTGTGTTTTGCTTTGCTTTGTTTTTTTATCCATCTAAGCCTTGCCAGGCAAATCCGTAACACTTCTATACCAGTGTCAAATCTGCTGGGGAATGGGTGGGGAGACACATCTGGAATGCACTGAGGTGGTATTTTGGTAAGTCACAGTTTATGTGACTTAAGGGGAGGGCAGAGATCTGAAGATAGTCAAGAAGTGAAGACAAGTTCATGATGGATAGCTGAGGTCCATGCTACTGCATAGGTCAAGGAGAGCCACGCTGCCTTGCCCAGGGGAGCACTGATGCCTGCTATTTCATGGGGCCCTTGGGCATATTCGGGATTCTTAAGCTGAGATTGGAAAAAGGATAAGCCTGGACCCTCAAGTGACTAACAGAACCACAGAAAAGCAAAGAAACTTGTAGTGAATAAAGAAAAGGCCAGAATGCAAGCTATTTGTTCCAAGGTAAAAGGGACCAGATCATCTCAGGAATTTGAGTGCTTAAGTGTCTTTGTTTAGGATCCTGCCCAAAATGCCTTTGATGACCTGGGCCAATATGGGTGGAGAGGTCTCCCTTATACCTACAGATGGGCTACCAACTCTCCAGTAGCACCGAAACAAACAGAAGAACTGGATGTGCTGTCTTGGTAATTCTACCATCTGGTCGTGACTGCTTTTTGAGATTGTTACTTGCATGGGGCCAAAGTGGATAGAAAACTGTTTGGGTTAATCTCAGTTGTTCCAAAACATGTTACATGGTAATTTAGAATGGCTGCTAAAATGTTTGTATTAGACTCTTGCTTTTATAGTAGCACTGTGCAATACAGAAAGTGAACAGCTTTGTGGAGATAATACCGGTTTCCCCCATGCAGGATGCTCCCTCCTCTTTCATTTTGGCCTTGATAAGTGCACACCAAAGATTTTCCACTTCTTTTTCAAAGGGAACCTCCACCCACCCACTAGTACCAATAACTATTTCCTCTGGTCTTCACAAGCTGTTATGGGCTCAAACACCTTCCCTGCACTCTTTGGGAGAGAAGGCAAGTAATACAGGAGCAGTAGAGCTGCACTGATTCTTGGGACTAACAGTAAAGGTACCCAGTTAAAGGATTTAGTGGGGGGCCTCAGATTTGCTTGCAGAGTCCTGTGTGTCTCTTCTCGCGATCAAAGCAACTGTGAGAAATTGTGGTTTTCAATTCATTTTTTTTGCATATGGGAAAGAGGATGGCTTTGTGCAATGGCTGTTTAAAAATACTTCAAAAGAACTTGAATCAGTCCATGGCTGCACTATATACAAATTAAAATAATTGATTTTTGGCAGCCTTTTAGGAGATCTATAAATTAAAGGGATCACGTTTCTGATACCTTTTGGGGGACTTAATTTTATGTTGACTTTCAGAGTGCCCTCCCTCCCAGAGCTGGAAGTCAGCCACCAAACCAGAGAGAGCTTCTCCCTTTCATATGCTCTGCCCTCCTGTCATAGGAGTCACTGGGTCTCCTTCAGGAGTGTCCATGGTCATGGTGGGTCCTGGACCCATGCCAGCTCCGCACCCTTCCCTTTCATTTCTGCTTTGAGAACTTTACATTGAGAAATAGAAAATGCCCCAAACCTGACAAGAACCACCTCTCTGGGGACTTAGTTTCTCTCCCTTTTTCTCCATCAGTAGAAACTGATACCCTCACCCAGTTTGTGTTGCACCTGGGCTGTCCCCATTCTGTGCACTGATGGCAATGGGTTCAGCTCTATCTGTGATGACCTAAAAATAGCACTCAATTAACATTGCATTTCAAGAATTGGAAAATTTCCCAGAAGTCCATTCTTTTTTCTTTTTCTGTTTCATTACATTTTACAGTAATAATACACAAGCCTGTAGAAAACATGACGGGTAATGAAAAAATGTAATTAATATAAGCAGTGTAAAGCATTTTTTTTCCCTCTGTTGTCCTTGCAGAAAATTACTGCTTTAAACTGAGCAGGATGTGAAAATGCATAAAGCAAACAGTAATATGCTGTGGTTTGTAAATATCTTATGCAAAATAGTTAAGTCAACTGCTGTTTATTTTTCTTACTTTGTGTCACAAGCTCTTACTTTCTTTTGTTCATTACTTTTCCCATTTGTTCTCTTTTGGGGGCTTGCTCTCTTTCATCTTAAGGAAGCCACTGGCTTAACTATATTTTTTTCTGCTACAGCTAATTCAATCAAACATACAGGACCAGGCTATTCCATCTCTTCTTACCATCTCCTCCTGTTTGCTGGCTCTGAAATGCAATATATACTGCAGAAGTGTAGTGAGCCAGGTCCTCACTATACTGAGGATCTGCTCTCATTGTTTTGGGCTTAAAAAAAAAAAAGGAAAGCACCCTTTTATCCTACAAACAAACAAGTAATTATCCCAAATCCTGCAATAGCTTTATGACAAACTGTAGCATTCCTGACTGTTACTGTAGGATTCTGCAGTGTTTTTACAAGGCTGCCTGGTCACAGTTCTGGAATGGGCTGTGAGCAATATGCAGTCAACATTAACTAGGATGGCATGGTATATGCCAGCTCTCCTTGGGATATTTCTCTCTGGTTATCTGTAGAACTTGTAATACCCAGCGATATCTGAAGGTCACAGTAGAGTTTCTGAGCTGAAATACAAAACAGCATTCCAAACACATCTTCTGTGGCCAGACAAGAAACTGCTTATGGTTTATTTTCCCTCCCCCCTCTCTGCAGCTGACATCCAGCATTAGTTATTGTTTATTTTTGTCTTGTTCCTGGTTCTAAAGGTTTCCCTTATGGCCCTGGTTTATATGAACTTTCAGATATCACTTGGGGCTTCTCTGCCTCATCCCCTCTGATGTAGCTGGTTCCCCTGTGAAGGTAGGTTTCCCCAGCTGAAGATCTGTGCCTCTCTCCTGTGGCATTCTGTGCAGCCATTTGGAGTCCCAGATGTAGGAAATGAAATAATCCACGCTCATACAGTCATGAAAGTGCCCATCTGGCACACAGGAACATCACGCATTGGAAGCACACAAGCGTGAGCTCACTTTTGTTATGGCATTTCATAAACAGAGATGCAGTGAGCCAGCAAGTAAGGTCCTTTGGATAATAACAATCTTTTCCACCACACGTTGTGTTTAAAAAATAGGGAAAGAAAAAATCAAGACAAACTGGAAAGATTTGCTCTGAGGCTTCTGAGGAGAAATTTCTACTTATAAATGTTTTTTCCCAGTGGCCTGCTGTACTTACACCTCTCTGGCTCTCTCCTGCTCTCTATGTAGATGTAAGACAATGGTGACAGTTGAAATGTAGCCAGTTAACTCTTAGTTAGCTCTGAAAGATCTTCTTCCTCGCTGTTCAGTTAAAGAAAGGAAATATTAGATCATACTTACAAAAGTGAGTTCTATAAAAACAAATTGCATGTTACTGCTTTCTTATCACTACATAAAACTCACAGAAACAGTCTAATAAATGACCTCACCACTCAATTTTGAAGTATACAAATTAAAGACAGCAACAGATAAGCCAAGAGAGATTAATGTACAGTGTGTGCGCCTGTATGTGTGTGTTTGCATGCCTCTATGAGGATATACCCATATGCTGTTGACATTCAACCTCTGGAATTATAATTAGGGGAAAAGGCAGATGTGTAAATTCATCTTGCTGGGCAGCTTATATAAGTTGCGTGAGTCCCTGATTAATTCAGGACTTGAACACTATTTACTCCACGACACAAGGTTTCTGTTGGGATATGTTGGTTAATAAAGGGGTGGAAGAATATGAGGAAACAATGAATAGTCTGAAATGATAAACTAAGTTCAACACCGGTAAGTAAAAAGTAAGCTTATTTATATTATTTTAGCTTTGTGAAGTAATTGAAAGAAGACACCCTAGGCATTTTGTTGGATGTCATTGCATGCTGCAAAGAAATATTGGGATGTATTAAACTTCTCAAAACCCCCACCATTAGCCCTTCTGACAGTGCTGGATCTTCAGAGAGATTGCTCCTCAAAGGGGTGAGATTTTTGAGGTCAGGAAAGAGCAGAGAGAGGTGTCAGGTCTCCTGAACCATTGCTGGAAAACCATGCCTGTTCCAAAGTGGGGGCCTGGGCCTGCCGGGGGCAGGGGCGTGCCACTCCATGGTTTATAAACATTATAAATTATGGATAATAGTAAAGGAAAATAGTCTCTGCATTTTAGATGAAACATTTTTGTGTTGTATTTGGCAAACAATATCTGGTCCAGTATATTTTAAATACTGAGTGCTAAGTTGGGAAAACAATGAGATGTTTGTAAATATGATAGACCATTACAATATACTGCTTCTCATTTGAAAAGTCATTTGTGCAAGAAATGATTATTGACCCATGATATGTAAATGATTGAAATGCAGAAATTAATATTTGGGTCAACTCATGTATTTTTCAACCATGAAATGAAAAGCTCAGTATTCACATTCCAATTCATACATGAAAGCATTACAGCACTATTACTTGGCTATTGTATTAATTTATTATTGTCTTAGTTAATGATATACAGAGTTATATCTCTACTTTCAAACGAGGAAAAGGCGTTGCTATGCCACAGTAATGTTTCAGCCCAGGAATGTCCCTTGTTCTGGACTCTTCTTGTACTGGTGACAGTAAGCCAAATTCACAGCTGATGGAAGCAAATAAACAGCACTGCTTGCATTAAGGAGGTTTTGACTCTAATATACCTTAAATGTTGCACTAGGAGGACTGGCTCCTGCATTGCAGCTCTTCTGTTCCCACTGGGCTTGATTCTCATCTCCTTCACGTGAGTTTTATACCAGTGTGATGCTCCTTATTTACTGCAATTAATCGAGAAATATAAATCAGCACAGGATCAGTGCATTTAGTACTCTGAGGTAGCTGTCTTTTAGTCTCTTATTCTAAGGGGTTTTGCTTCTGCTCCCCCCTCCTCTTTTCCTGCGCCACGGGGAAGTCAGTGGGAGTGTGGGGTTTCTACCGGAACTCGTGGGAGTGCACATTCATCCTGAGGGAGCTGCAACAAGCCCCTCAGCCCAAGGTGACTTTTTGACTTTTGTTACAGTGAATTTAGTGCTCATGACACATGCCAGGTTGTTAGTTCCAGAGACTCACGTGCTGTCTTTCTCCCTAGAAGGAGTGTCCCAGGACCTGGAGCAACAGTTCAACCTTAGTCCATGCTACGCTCTGTCCCCGAGGTGGTGAGAAGGCAGCCCTGTGACTCTGCGATGAGGTACTTCATCAGCTACTCAGTGCAAAGGTGCTCGGCTGAGGTTGTCAATAAGGGACAAGCTGTGCAAGCTAGACCTACAATATGGTGGGCTCTTGGGCTATTATCCGTTACACTTCAATTCCATTGGTTAGCAAGCTTAGCTGGATTGAGTCTGATTTAAGGTCAAACATCCAAATAATTCATTAGTATCCTATAAACTGTGTGCTCCATCTTCATGGCTTTTTATGCAAAAGTAAACAATGCCTCATTCTTTGTGCCACGGGGTATTGTATCACTTGATGGGTCTATCTCCTTAAAGAGATGCATAATTTAAATACAAATAAACGTATGAGTGAAACCCATGTAGAATGATATTTGAGATAGACAAGATGAAGAAGAGATGGGCAAAACAATTTAGATAATACCCAAAAGCAAAGCATCACAGATAAATCAGGATTAACCCATGAAGCATGATGTGTTTCATGAGATGACTTTGGTATAGTCTAAAAAGTACAATGACTCAAGTGAATTAAGCAGGGCAGTATTGTATCAGGGTTGCTCCAGTGTTCATACCTGTTAAATACATACTGGGTCACACCTATGAAAATGGACCTGATTTTTTTTTTAACTAAAAATATATATAATTATATTTGCATATATTTTGTAGGTAAAATATTTTTAAAATTTATTTTGCATAAACAGTTTTATATTTTAGATACAAGTTATTTTAAGCAGCTTTAAATGGCAACAGACCCAGCTCTACATGGCTTGCAAGTCCCAGTATAAAAGCATGTTTGGGTGGTGACGAACAAACGTGGTTACCCCAGCACTACATAAAATTATGATGGAGATGAAGCAGAGGTAGTGGTAGTATTCAGTGATGTAGCCACTGCCCTATGGTGTGATTTAGAAACTGCCCACACTGGCCAGCTGTATGGGAGGGGTGACATCCTCTTGGTCCTGCCCAATTAATCATCCTCTGGTTTTCTTAGTCTCTGATGCAAAAGGCAGACCCAAATGACTAATTCTGGCAATAGAGGCCCTATTTGTCAATAAGACCTCCCTTTGATAGAGGCATGATTTGGTTTTAATTTTCTTGTGGCCCATTCATTTATTTGAGGCTAATGGCTCACATGAATCCCAGTGTTAGGAGGGAGAAGCACAATTTGTACTAGCAGCCTAAAAAAGACAGCATGTCCACCAGGGATGGCAGGAACAGAGGGTGCAGTTTCTTGTTGCTTTGACCACAGGGGAAGACAAGGATTGGCAGAGCCTCTCCTCAAAACCCAGTGCCTTCCCCCTGCTCATTTGGAGGGCAGCATTAGCTGAGAGCACAGCCAAGGTGTAAGCGGAAGAACATGTGCTATTTTGCAACAGATTCACGTGGGAGTCTCAAACCGACAAGGTGATGATTACTGTGGCCCCAGCTAAGCACAGCCTTTGTTTAACTTTACTCGTATGAGTAAGCTAATTGGCATCACTGGGCCTGTATGTGTGCTTAGAACTTATGGCTGTGTTAAAACGCTTTGGTGGGTCAGGGAATAATGGGTGTTTAGCACCTTGCAGGACACTGCCCTGGGAGCAAGCCTTGCTGTGACCTTCTGCAAAGTAGGGGGTGAGCTCTGAGGGCCTGATTTTGCTCAGCCTGTTGTTGCACTGCCCCATGCGCTCCACAGCCGTATAATGCTGGGGATTGTCTAAATCATGAAACAACATGTTGTACCAGGGCAGCCAAAACCAACAATAAAATTAGCAGGAGCCAGTCCAGCTGACTCTATGAGAAGCTGCAGAGTTTCAAAATTAATCTTAAATTTACCTCTAACCCTGAAAACAAAACTAATTGCAGAATGTAAGTCTCCCTGAACATGTTAGGGAACTTGATGGGAATACCTCAGAAAAAACACAAACACTTTAGATAAAGCCCCCATTTTAATTGTATCAATTCTGCCAATTAATGATAATGGAAGAGCAGTCCAATTAGCTAAATAGCTAATAGTTTTATCAAGCAGAGGCTGGCAATTTAAAGCAAACAAATTCTTTCTAATTTTATCCCATTGCACACCAAGATGTTTAAAGGATAATGGGGGATCCAATAAAGGATATTGCTCAAATAGAGCTGCATTTAAATCGCCTAATGGCTTTAAGAGTTTTACCCCAATTAACAAAGAAGAAACATGAACATTCAGTGACTTCCAGCATAATATCTAAAAATCTTCATTAAAAAAATAACATATTCTCCAACTAAGGGCAGAATGGAAAACATCACTGGCTTTTCCCTTAAAAACACTGATTTGCCCCAAAACAAAGGCTCCCCTGTAACAGTAAAAGTATCAGAGAAAAAGGACTCTCCTGTCTAAGCCTCTGTATATAAATCATCTTCAAACTATGGTCATTAGTTTTAACATAACTGTGGATTTGAATAAAGGAGATTGACCTATCTAACATATTTAAGACCAAATCCTACTGTTACCTAAATCTGAAATAAGTTAAGGCTATTGAACAGAATCAAAAGCCTTTTCAAAATCAATAGCCAGAACAAATTCCTCATGATCATAATTTTGAGGATAAAAAATCCATTAAAGTGATGTCTTTGATTGCTATTAATGAAGCAATCTGGAATAAATCCAGAGTGATCCATATGGATAATCGAATCTCTCATTTTCTCCCATTTCACAGGGCTCAGATTTGGGGCCTGATTTATATGACAGTGATGAGCAAGTCTCCCTTCCTTTTGACACTGGGCTGTCCAGCCGGGACAGTCGATGACATGGTCTCTAAAGGGAGCTAGAGGAGCAATGCACTTGATGCTCAGAGAAAGAAGAGCTCAAATAAATCAGCTTCCAGCCTCCACCACAATCCCCAAATACCTCTCCTCCACTGCAGGTCTTGTGGAGGTTACTGTGGGCTGCAGAAACCACCAAAGTGCTGCTAATTAACTGGTATAAACCTCCCTCCCTGATATCCCCCATCATTCTGAGGTGCTTGGCACTCTCACTGCCCTGTCACGCTCAAGCAGAGACAGGGATGTCACCCATGGGGCAGCGGTGGCCTCTAGGAAAGCCTCAGGTAAAACCTTTGACTGGAGCTTAGCTGATTTTGGGGGGAGGTAGAAGGACTTTTTCTTCACTGTTAAGCTCCTGTTTCCCCAGTTAAACAGTAAGAAATTTAGGCTCCTCTCATTTTTTTAAAATAATGCCATGAACCCAGAGGCAATGCCCCGCCTCAGTCCTGGAGCCGTGGCCAGGCCACCTCATCCTGGGGTGGGGTGGGTGCAGAGGGGGCCCTGCTCCTCCCCTATTCTGGTTCCCTTGAAGTGGCTGAAAAATTTGCCGCTCATCCCCAACAGATTTTGAAAATCTCAGCAGAAAATCCTTAGTGCTAGAAAGGAATACATAGTTTCCATTTGTGACTTTGCTTTTTTGCTGCCTGTAACATCTCTCTAGGGTAGGTACCCACCTCCTTCACCTTCCCCTAAAGTCAGAGTTGCCTGTGGCCTGGAAACTGTCCCATCCTGCAAAATGCTCCTGGCCTCATGCCACAAGGCCAGGACTTGGCCCCCAGTCTCTGAGCAACACTGTTTCAGTCAGAATTCAATAAAGTACTTGTATTATATGAACCTGGTAGGAATCGATTTTTATTCGAAACCAAATTTTAGGTTTCAAGAACAAAAAAGTTAGACAGCAGCTCAATATGCTTTGTACAGGTATCACACTAGGTCAGAAAGATTCTGAACTTTCACCTTATTATCACCCTAAATTATATTTGAGTCAAATTTAATTTCACAGGTGTAACAGCTCCTTTTCCTTCTAATCTACTGACTGCTCACTGAAGGCGAAAGCTCAGGGGTTTGGGTTTTTTTATACACTTTTATCCAAAGCAGATGCAAAAAGGTCTTTAGAAGGCTGATCTATATGTAAGGAAGAGTTACTAACAGAACCATCTGCCTGTCCAACAGCTGAAATTATATATAAAAGCTTTCACTCTGACTTCACAACCAACTGATAGTCTGTTGCTCCCACCCCTGCAACACTAAAACCTATGAAACTCCAAGCTGGCTTCTGCTACAAGTGCTGCTTCTGTCATCATGTCAGCCAACTCAATGGATCCATGTCTCAGACGTGCCTCTTTGTAAAAGGGTGCCTTTGGGTGACCAGGGTCAATATAAATAGCTGCTTTTCCATATGACAGTACAATTAGGATAGAAGCTGTCTCCTTTCTACCCTTACTAAAAATGATGTATACATAAAATCCTAGGACCAAGCACACTAGGTTGAACAAAAATCCAACTCTTCCAATATTTTATGTCTGTTAATTACCAGTAGTGGATGTTCAGAAGTGCAGCAATCTGTGGCTTAGGCAATCTTGTCCAGAACTGCTGGTAGCTGGTGGAGTTACCAAAATCTTCAAGCTAGACTGGAGGCCAGTTGTTGACAATTCTTGAGAATATACAGAGATTGCTGTTATCATTTTAGAGTACAAATAATTTTTTTCCTACTTTTTAGAGGTCTGAGATGATACCTGCAACTTAGATAAGTGGATCCTATTTGTTCTTCATTGCCCACAGCACTGAATAGTTTTCCTCAAATCCTTTAATGGGCTTGAATCTGAGAGGTGAAAGCAGATGCTTTACCATGAGCTTTCTGGAACTTGTGCAGACAGACTAGGTCTGGAAACACCTGCAAAATGTTAAAAGAATTGTTAGGTAAATTGGGAGAATTTGAGGAACCTGAACCAGCACTGGCAACATCAACATTCTCTACTGGTGATGAGAGAGAAAAACTATTCACTACCTACATTTGCCCTTGCAGATGGGTGTTTCTAAGAGCAAAAGTGCTAAGCCCTGGCATTTGTAGGATGGTTTGGAGATTGTGGAGCAGGCTCCAGGAAGCTTGCCAGTCCCAACACCGCCCAGCCAGGTGGCAATCTGCAATGACCACAGAGCAGCTCCTATGTAAGCGAGACATCTCATCTAATTTAAGGGGTATCCATAGCCAAGTATTTGGCAGGTTCAGCAGAGAAATTTGACCTGGAAAGTGAAGTGTCTTTCACCTGTACAGAGGCAGTGCCTAAGATGGAAGGAGCAGGGAATGGGGCAGGGGTATAGGAGCATTCGGGGCAGAGTGATTCAGCCTGCTGAGCCTGCCTGTCATGGCCCTGACATAGAAGAACTCTTCCACCATGAAGTAAAGCTATCAAAAGTAAGAGGATTTCTTTGCAGTCAGCCAGGGTAAAAGAAGGGATAGATGAAGTTTTCTTCCCAATGTTATTATGAGTCTCTACCAACAACACTAATGGGCAACATAGCAAATCTCAGTCACAGCATTTTCTTTAAACATCTCCGTCACTAGTAAGCTCAGGGACACAGACTGAAAAATACAAATGCAGTTATGAATTCCATTAGTTTTTCTGAAACCAAAGGAAATTTGCCACCAGTGAACAAATTTTGCTCCTAGTTACAGTGATGTAATTCCAGGAAAGCTAAGCTAACAGAGTACTACTAACTCAGGTACAGGAAGAATCTGCTCTGAGCTCCTGAAATGCATGTTAGGCTGTGCTGAACAGATAAAACTATCTCACTACATTGAGTAAGAGCAAGAGAGAGAGAGGGACCTTTTATGATGTTTTATCCATTAAAAAGAAACCCAAACACACAGCTTATTTTTATAAATAAATGTGTTACCTGAAAAATAGTTGCACACACCCATTTGCATAGGATTTGGTATACATCTGTGCTCTTCAATAGATTATTCCAAACCTTGAGTACTTAATATAATTAATGTCAATATGCTTGGCTTATTTGTTATAAAAGAAAAGCATTTCTAATTAGCCTTTTTGATGTGTAAAACTTCAGTATTTCTCCTTAGTGTCTTCCAAATCAGGTTCCTTTTTTTACACTCTTGCACAAAGAGAGAGTGTGAGGCTTATGCACCACTTCAGTTTTATTCTGAAGATAGTTTAAATTGCATGTACATGATAACTAGGCCTTGAGCTGGCCCTCAACATGGGGTGAGGTTCACCTGCTATGAGCAATGTCAGAAGTCCACATAGTATAAACTGGCCTTGTGACAAGTCAAACATTCCAATTTCCTATTAAATTCGACCAACAATTTGCATATTTCCATTTATTATAGTGACACATACAACCTACTTTTCAACCAAAGCAAACCCTACTTGCCTTCACTGAACCTCTGGAGAGTCTTTGGGAAGAACAAAACCTTCACAGCAGTGACATTCAGAGGCCTATCACAACATGCCAGTGACACAAGTAAATCTCAAGCAGTAAAAGAGAGTACAACTGTGGTGAGCTGCCTAGATGTAGCAATGAAGAAGGTCAAGGTCAGCACCTTTTTGTACCAGTCAACCCTGCAGAAAGGCCAGACGAATTAAGAAGTTTTTGCCAAGCCAAAGGATTGGTCCTATCAGCAGCAACTAGTAGGAGGGTGGAAAGTTGAGAGCACAGACTTCTGTCTCTTACCACTTACTCCTCTTTTTCTTGGGAGAAACTCAGCACTGAATTTACATTTAGGTAAAACCATGGTACAAGACTGACCAGATGCCTGTTGGAGGCAATGGTAATATTTTCCCTTTACTCTGGGTCTTGGATTAAGCTCTAAATGAGATCAGAGCTAGATCTGATCTGTGGAGGCATACCGGAAAAAGAAATTGTACTTCTCTATTAAACTGGACAAGCAAAGTGTTTATTGAGTGCTGAATAAGATGTGAGATTCCATGCCAAGCTCAGGTTGTTTTTCTTTCCCATGTAGCTCTCATTTAACACAAAGAAGCTTATTTTCCATATCATGGGGCCCTTGCTCCTGAGCAATAAATATAGTATCTTCCCTAGAAGCATGAAGGCCCTGCTTTATAGCCTTGGCAAGAGAGTGTACATCGGCCTTGTTGGTTGATTAGTTAATTCAAACAAGAATAGCAAATTCCTAAAACTTTGGCCAAATTAACATCTTTTTGGCTGCTCCAATGAGCTAATATTGTTGTGGAAACCTGGAAGCTGTAGTCAAGTCTTTGATGATTTATTTAGTAGGAATCATCTAGCAGCTAATTGTCTGCAATTTTTAACCTCATTCATGTGCACTGCTGATTCTTCTTCCAGCATCTGCAGTTTTCTCCTTAAGCTTTCTTACATCTCTGTACATAACATTTCCAGATGGCAGTTCAACTTTATCACAAATATTTGTATGAACTTGCCAAACCACATCCAAGATCTTCAGACTCAAAAGTAAAAGATACAATCATCCTCAGAGGGCACCTCACCCTTCTCCACCCAGGCACATGAAAAAACTCCAGCTTTAGGCTCCGACATTTTACATTTATAATGAGTCACAGCTTAGGTTTTGGGTTGTTTTTTTTTTTTTTGTGTTGGAATTTTCACCATTCCATTCTTCTCCTGGATTTTTCACCTTGAATCCATGTCAAAAGAGAGAAAACACTGGTGAGCCATGTAAAAGAACCATCCACCTTTTCTGTCTGTACTGCAGATCTTACCATCTCTGTAGTGCTGGCCCTGGTGAACCTGTCAGTCACTGCAGATATACCATAGGAAGAATGAGTGATGACTAGGCACGGAGCTTTTGCCCAGGAGTGCAGAAGACTTTTGTACCACATTGGCAGTAAGTCTTAGCATAGATCAGGGTTAACAAAAATGCTCAAGACATTTGATGGCTGTAACTTAGATCTTCCTGGGTAAGTTCAAAGAAGAATCTGATTCACTGTGTGGTTCTGTTTCCACCATGGTTTAAAGATGGTCCTGATGTCTGTTAAGTCATACAAATATAACAGTTCTAGTCAGATTTCTGGTTAATCTCATGTGATTCTTCATGAGATAGAAAGTTCTTCCTGTTCATTTTCTGCATTCAATTATTCTGGTGCATGATTCAGCAATTGTCACATGTCCGTTTTGGGGTGGCTTCACGCCATGAGTGGATGAAGGGCTCTTTATGCCTGTTTTCTGTCTCCTATTTGTATGTTTACGAAGAAGCCTGGGTCCTGGTCCAAGATGGAAGATACTCTATTTGGGCAATATTATCACCATCATCTACTATGATCCATGCCTGTGGGAAGATATTTTTAAAAAGAGTAAGTTCTATTTTGCTAATGTAGCCATTGTTTAAATGTAAAATATAATTAGAGTACCCACCCAGGGTGTATGTTGTTGTGTAATTTTATAATACTACGTCTAGATGAGTGTTGGCATTCTACCTACGTACTTAACCACACCCAGGAATGCTGGTATTACACAATTACACACATCCTGTTGACTAATTACATAATAATTAGTATTTTTAATATTCAGAGATGCACTCAAATCAGTTACACAAGATTTTATGTCACTTCAAATTAAAACCAAAACATAACAAATACATGTAGTGAACCATGCTGTTCAGATAGCTTACTGAGCATGGACTTATCTTCCAGCAGACAGCACATAATACTTCATACTTCATACATTCTAAACACATTTGGCAGACCCTCCCTCCCCCACTGTTACTTTGGGTTATACCTGCTTTATAAAACTGTTAAAGTAATTTTGTATTCAACACAGTTCGAATTTCTGTAGCCTGACTACTTCTGAGTTATGATCACTTATCATGACCAGAGATAATTTTTGGCTGAAAAAGTACTGTGATGTGCCTGGGGAAGGAAGATTGTTCTTTACAATGGCAATTCTGGAAGGAATCTGGAAAATGCACTTTAAGATAGCAATTACCTACAATAATATCCCAGATACTGTTGTTTTAAGAAAGCGCTACTGATGAGCCCGAGCCACTTGGATTTGGAACAGATATTCCACAAGCTTGAGTGGAGTGTCTTCATCTGGGCTCTTGGTTCTCATGATGGAGATAAGAGGCCAGATGCAAAGTCTGGCTCACCGTTTGAATTTGGGGGCTTTCAGATCACAGACTTTTTGTTGCAATCATGGCTTACAAGTACTTAAAAAATTGTTTATGTAACATACCTTCTAAACTTGTTGTTAATCTTAATTCAGTCAAAATTCACAGAAGAAGACATAGAGGCCAAACCCTAGGTCTTGCCTAGGGCATAGTTTTATTAGCTGCCATGCACTGAGTGGATCGTATATGATGTTTTAACGGTGTTTCTGGCCTGTCATCGTTAGTTTCCCTGGAGTCCCCAGTTGTGCACATAGACCTTTATGATGGAAAAGAGGGAAAACATGGACTGTGTTTGTTCCCACCCCCAACTATGTGTTTGTTGGGCAACGGTAAAGAGCAACAAACATTTTGCACATGACTTCATTTTTTTCTCTTCATGAATTTGATTTTTAACTTTTCAGTTATTGTGGTGGCAAATGATTTTTCAAGGCCTTGAGAACAAATCACTGCCCAGGAGTTTCTTATTGGACTGTTTATTTATGGGACAAGAGGTTATAGTGCAAGACCAGCTTCTTTACTGAAGAGTAACTTTTTGCTGCCCTGGCAAGTTAAAAATTGGCATTTTAATCTAAACATTTGCCCCTGCCAGGCAGCTATTTTTTAGCAAACCAACACCTCTATGAAAGCAAACTGAGGCTGTTTGGAAGGAGCAGGATGTGAGACTGCTGAAGTAAACAATATTGCTCAGTTCAGGGACACATACAAGGTAGCTTCACAACTGCCCCCTCCCCAAAGCGTCAGCAACCCCTTTTCTCTACCCCAAATATCAGCAATAAAGTCAGTACAGTACTGCACTTCCCTGCATCTGAAAGATACTTAAAAAGACACCAACTTTTTAAATTTGTAAACAGGGCTTCTGTTACTTCTAAGGGCTGTTTTTTTATGTTCACTGCTTTCTCACCTGGTGTGCTTCGCCCATGACTCTGGCAGACTAGAAATTTCTGAGGGACAGGGGAACCATCCTCACCTGTATACCCTGGTCACCACTGGCAAGCACGCAGCAACCTGATTTCACACTGAGAACCAGTGTTTCTTCTGTAAGAAGTTGCTTGAGAAACTGTTCTTCAAATGTGAAGCCCCAGTTGACACGACTGGTCAAATCCCTCTTTTCCCTTCTTTTCTAAAGAAAAAGAAAGCTGTAATGAACTTATGCACTTTCCAATTTCCCCCCAACAGAAATGCTGTGGCTCATTTACATATATGATGAACAGTATTTCATTATTGAAAATAATCCAAAACAAAAAATTGCACCTGGCCGACAATGTAAGACCAACTTGCTTCCTGATGTGATTTTAAATGGCTGAGATATTAAAACACTGAAAAACGGGGTTTATAATGGAAATACTGACAGACTATTAACTATAGCGGCACTGCTCTAATAAATGGAATAGCCTGTCGTAATCTCTAGTTCATAAATATGCAAATACGAGGCAGAGGATTTGCTCCAAAGGATGTCTCTATAATTTTAACTGACCTTTACTGATACTAAATGAGCCTGTTGCTTCTGGTTTTGAGCATTAAATAGAAAGTACATGGAATCCTGTTTCGCTGTATTCAAGGCCCACTCCGGCTCCCATCAGCGCCAATGGCAAAATCCTGACTACCTTCAACAGGAAAAAATCTGGCCCCAGAACATCTAAAATGTGAGACGCCTGGCATTAAACTGAAGTCTTGACTGTATTTTAATTCTGTTCTCATCTGTGTTAATTATTATTATATTAATTCTTCTGTTCGGAAGAAATTAAGCACACATTCACCCCATGTGTCAAAGAGCTTGACCTGCCAAAAGGCACTCACTTGTTCAGCGATAAACAGATCATCAACACAATGATATAAATGTTGAATTTTAGCCAGTTTCCTGTTCTGGACCAAATGGAGGTAAATCCACTGACCTAATATTTAATAACCTAAATGTAATTTCTTTTTTGTGCCTCGCATTGCACAGTGAAGAATTGGATGGCTAGCAGTTTTGCAGATTCCCAACCCCTAATTATTTTAAGCTATTCATCCTGGTATCTGTCCATTGATGCTCAGCCAAATTGCCAGCAGGGGAGAGATCTGTCCAATCCAGGAGCTAAATGAGTCACTGAGAGTCAATCTGTTTTTTTCCCTTGCTGCTGGGATTTCCTTGGGTCCTGGCCTCTCTCTGCTCCAATCACACACACAGCTCCAGGCATGGGTCCTCTTTGGCTTCAGCTGCCTCCTGTCTCCCCATGTCTGCTCTGCTCATCACAGCTGTTGATGGGTTCTCGCCGGCTGGCCACAGAAGACCAATACTTCCATCACACTGCTTTTACAGCTCTTGCTCTGAAGGAAAATGAAGACATCTTGGCCTTGTTGAATTTGCTGCTGAAGTAATACATCAGGTATCTAGATGGAAAGCAAACCACATGAATAAAATGTGTCATCTGGGTTAGATACTAATTTATTTGCCTTAAGTTCTGGGAACAATATTTGCACTTTTTCCAGAGAACTCGGTTAAGTTCCATAGAAACTGAATACTAATATGATTTCTGCAGCATGGAAAACAAATATGAAACAGAGAAAAAATAGACTCATCAGAAATATTAGCTGCTCAGTATTAAAATATCTGACAATGCTACAAATACAATTTATGAACAGGAACATTTAGAGCCTAACTATTCACTAAAAAGCAAATTCCTTGCCTCCTCCCTTTTAGGGTCAGGATTCAATTACACAAAAATATGCAGCAGACTTAAGGACTGCATGTAAGATTAAGATAACTAGTATTTCATGGTAAATGATTAAATTAGCTGACACAGTTTTATCCTGAACTTTGCCATTAAAACTGACATTTTTGTGCCACGCACATTGTAGGCTGCTGGTAATCTAAACTGCCTTTCTTCTTTCAAAGACTTTAAATAGCTGAAGAACTCTTGTTCTTTACTCTATTTGCAAATGTGTGGAAAATACATCTACATCATAACAAGAACTAAGCACAGGACTTTTTTTCCCCTCATCTATCATACAAGTACCTTAAGAAAACAGCAAGCAAGTTCCAAATGCCCAGATTCAGCTCTGTAACATGCACTTTAATCAAGTCATTTATGTGACTCCACAGAGATGAGAGCATGCTGTCCTCCTCACAGTAAGTAAAAACAGAGAAATGACAGAAGCCTCTCACTAAAAGTTTAATTATTCCTAGGATACAATTCTAAACCACTCTATGTTTACTCCTTTTCAGGCTCGCTTTTTTATGATGGCAGGGAGTTACGGGAATAATTCTGATAGAAAACAGAGTTAAGAATGGATGAATGAAATGTTGTCAGAACTGGTGGTTGCAGTCACTGCCCTTCAGTTGAGCTAGCTGGGAAGGAGCAACTCAACTCCTCTGTGAAGATACTCAGCCTTCAAAGCAAAGTGCAGGCACGTGTCATTGCACACAGCAAAGGCAAGGCCAGTCTGATCAGAGACTTGAACTATGAGAGAAGCGTATCTTCTGACTATTGCACTGAGAGACTACCAGAGCTGGGTGGGAAGAAAAGCCACAGAAGCACTACAGAAATGAAGAAAGGTGGCAGGAAATGCAGACAGTGCATCCCTACGTGAGGCCAAGGGTGAGCATAAGGAATGGGCTCTGGCTGAACGAGGTCTCACAAGGCAATGGTATAAAATTTTTCTATTCTTCTAGTTGTTTGACTTGTCTTGTGGTCAAAACCCCAGATCTTTATGTATTTACAAAAAAAGGACAGAGTTACATGGAAGTAGTATGTGACTCTCACCAACATTTTCTTCTCATAATTAGAATAACCTAGAATATCTCAAATTTTTAGCTAGCCATAAAGTTCAAAAGAAGTAGCTCTAACAATACAAAAGCACAGGGACTGCAATAGTGGTCCAGAACAGTCGTCCAGCATGTCCAGTCTTTCTCAGTCAGGAGCCTTACACACTTGTGAAAATGATGCAATAGGAATGACAATTATTATTATAGAATAATCTACCTGAATGGGACACTTAATTCCTTACTCGCAGGCTCCGAAAGTGGAATCTTTATGAAGAAGTCATGCATGCACCATATTATACCTCTTTCTGTGCACTGGCACAAAGATAAAAAAAATCTCCAAACATTGACTATACAATTTGGAGTGGTAAAGACATGTCTCTGTAGTTCAGCTTTTAGTAACCAAGGTCTCTGCTGAAACAGGTAGTGGAAGATCAACAGACACCAAAGAAATTGTGGGTTTTATTCCAGCAGAGAATTTGGCCCTTTATTCTTAGGGCAGACTTATCAGATGCGTGTGCATAACAGGAACGCTATGGCAAAGTTTCTGGATTCCTTGTTATCCATAAACAGTTGAGCAAGACTTTGGACTCTTTTTCACAGCTTCTTACACAGTATCTTCCCCAGGAGTTAAAAATTGCAGTTATACAACACTCACACAGTCATACTACTATCATCAAAGGATGACTTTCAGTGAAAGGAAATGTCCGCAAAGACAGTTTCATTGTTTGAGAACTCATGCAAATGCTGAACAATGAAACTCAATCTGATTATCAAAAAATCAGACCTGTATGACCATCTCACAAACTGTGTTATTCAATTAAAACTTCTCAGCTTTCCTACATAATTTCTTGGCTTTTATATATTGTGCAAAAGATATAGCTACTTTTACTTCTCTTTGTATGTTTTAAACTTTGAAAACCTTTCACAGCAGAGGTTATATGAATCATCTAGCTTTTCCCATTCCAAAGTGTTTCGCTGATCATTCATTATTAACAGAGTAAAATGAAGATAGCTATGATAAATTTTGATCTATTTCAAAGTATTAGAAAGGATATGAAAACATCTTGTTCATAGTACTAACTTTTAGATGACATATGAGGGTACAGCCCCAGTTTTTTCACTGTCACATACAGTAAGGCTCTTAATAACCCAATCACTTATTATTACATTTTTTCCCATTCCTAGGCAGTAATAGTTTCAGCCTGTCTGCCATTTAGCAGAAATGCATTCAAACAACATAACCATGGAGAGACCAGATGTTGGTGAGAAGAAGCCTGTCGATGTCAGAGATTAGGATCCTAACTAATGTCTAGTTTTTTTCCTAATTAATGTATGTTCTCTGAACAGTTCTACATACATATATGGCTTGATGTGAATGCTCTTGAAAGATACTAAGAAGTCTGTGGCTGCTCTTAGATCTGGGAGTGATGTTTTTCAACACATCTCAGTAACTGGTGCTCTTTTACTAAATACACTGCAATGTAACTGTGCACAAAACTTGAAAATACCATGAGAAAATAATCCTTTTCAAGTGGGTCAACACAGGAATGAAACACAACCTAAAGAGGAACCATGCTAATCCAGAAAAAAAGAAGGAACTGGCTCATTTTAGTGAGTCGAGATCCTGGATACATCTTGCTGCTTTTCATTTGGCTATCCAGGCAGATGGGCTAGACTGAAGTTAGCGGGGCTATTTGAGATGTACTCCACCACTGAAAGTGTTTGGAAAAAGCTGTTGTACTATTTTACTCATTCACTCTTAAAATGCTTTCAGTTCCACTACAGCCCCCCTCAGCTTGGGTTCTCCAGGGTCAGAGAGGGTCAGGCCTATGTGTAAGGGAAGCAGACAGGGACAGAAGTTGTGCAAAGCTGGCCATGGACTTAATAAGGGCTTGATTCTGTACCAATGAAATCAACAGGAGTTTGGCTCATGTTTGCAATGGGAGGTGGATCAACGCTTTATGCCAGCTGTTCCCTGCTGGGTAGGGATAATCCCTTTGAAACAAAATATTTAACTTGTTCTCACTCTGTTGTTGCAAGAGGGCTTCCCATGATAATGCTTTCATGAGAATTAAAAGGTGTGTCCCATTTTTTCTTCCAAATACCCCCCCCCCTTAGTATATATTTGCTGATCCAAAAAAAAAAAAAAAAAAGAGAAACCTGCTATTAACTGTGTAGCTTTACAAAAAATGAAAAAATGCCACAGCAATGAGTTACAGGGTGGATCATCTGTTTGTTCTGCTAGCCATGATGGCACTTCTCCTTGCAGTTTCCTCAGCCAGAAGACGCAGCAAGGAGGCACGTTAATTCAAACAGCTACAACTGAAGTGGGATCCCATGGGCAGAAGTAAAATAGCTGAGGTCCCTGCAGGCAAATAAGAATATAATAGAAAAAATAAACTGCCAACAGTCATGAAGGGAGTCACGAAGAACAGAGTGTGGGAACAGTATCAAACAGACAGGAGCTAAGGGAGGACAGCATTAACAATAAAATCAGACATGTGTGACCTGCAGTCTGGATCCCAGTACAGCATTTAGTCTCAGCTGCTGTTTCTGTGTTTTGTTTCTATGTTTTACAGGGGAAATGAGGTTCTGAAACATGGCTGAACCTGCTCAGGTTGCTCTACAGATCAGCAGAACACTGTGGCTACTTCTAGGCCCTGCATGTGTTAGTCAAGTTCAAAAACAGTGTGAAAGTTGGGCCCATTTACCCAAGCTTTCAGTTTGGTTCACTCCCTCTCACCCCTCTGGCTGATATCCATTTGGCTAACAGACCTGGAACATAAAGTCTGCAAAGTTTTATGAAGCAATTATTTAATTTAAAAAGTCTCTTCCATTGCACTCTAATGAGATTTCCATAAAAATACAGTCCTCCACGTCCTCCTGGGAACTTTAGTTTACTCCGTAAACCATGACACTTTTTGAAAAGCTCTAGAAGATGTCAAGAGAGGAAACTTCCAGAAACAAGAGTTGTTTGGTCTCATAACCAGAGTTACATCCTCCAGAAGCAGAAAACGTATGGAATCCGTTTGAGCTTGAGACACTGTGACATTTTTATAGAATGAAAGGAGGAACTGAGAGATACAGTGACAGAGCCGGGAGCTGCATCTGTCTGGCTGTTCCATGGAGCATTCTCCTTATAGATTTTTATGGCTCTCCTAGCCCTAATAGTAAACGCTTGACCTTTTTGTCAAATACTATTTTAGATCATTAGGTTGGATGATTAGTTACTAAATATACCATCTATAGTAAATAGGGAATTGTGTAGTCCAATGCTTCAGTCTCAGACCTTTCAGGTATTGCTCCCTTGGCATTTAACGTTAGAACATTGAGTCCCCTTATATTAACTTAAGCCACTTGGTAAGCAAGAAGGGCACAGCATTTTCACACATGGCATAGGGATTTCTGAGGTAGCACTATTAGGGGATGTCTTCTTTCCCTTGCCTCCCCCCGCTAAACTGACAGCTTTAAGGAGAATGCTGTAAATATCATGAAGTCAAGTATAACTAGGAGCCAGCTCATGTCAAATGATACAACTTAGTCTACTGCCTACAAATAAGTGCATTTACCTTTTAAAGTTCTGTAAACCAGTACTTTGCAAATGACTCTGCCCTGTGCCTCTCTTCCCTGTGAACTCTTCCATTCATCCTCTCCCCTCCCCAGTACAATGTCCCCATGTTGGAAGCAGAATTAATCATTTGCTTTTTCACCTCTCCCTCCCAGCACCTTTGTACCCCCAGTTTGGAAAGCCCTGCTGTAAACTTAACGCCTTCCTCCCATAACTCCCACCTCAAATATTGGGATTTAAAGGTATGTGATTAGAGACGGCATGACTCTGAACTTGTGAATATTTATAATAGTTTTGGAAGACAAAAAAGATCAAAATTCGTCCCGGAACTTAAAATGGTTTTAATAGGAATAGAACAAAATGCTAGTGCAGAAACATCTATCCACCTTAGAGGACAAGCTGCATGAAGAAGAAAAAAGAGCCTTATTAGTAAACACTGTGGAGGATATTTAGAAGACCACCCCATGGAGCCCATGTAATATATTTATAGTGTACAAATTCAGCTTGCACATAGAGAGATTTAAGATTTGGGAAACTGATTCCTCACTACCAGCAAGTGACAGAACTGCTTTATTTTTCAGCAGACTAGATCTGGTTCTGATCTCAGTCCTGAAATGTAAGACTGGTACAGCTCCAGTCATTTTAGGAGAATCATTCCTGCTTGACACCAAGGTTACAGTTGGTCTATTAGATTTAATAAAACCAGCTGTTCTAAATCCTAGCATAGATTTCCTCTTTGTTATTACAGAATGGTACTTGTTAGCCAAGCAAAACCTGAAGACTCACCCGTTTATGTGAACAGTGGATGAACAGACTAGACTGCAGGATTGGGCCTCAAATTTGCAGAGCTGTAATTATATTTTCTTTGATTATGTACTAGTGTGATGGAGGCAGCCTATGCACAAATCAGGTAACACTACTTTTCTTCCTGCAGTTTAATTTCTTGGCAATTAAAATGGGTGTGTTTGAGAACTACAAGAATTAGGAAAAACCACTTGAAAGCCCAGCCCTTCTAAAATCACAGTGTCTGAATGGTTAATGAACAGTGAATCTTAGCTATGAGCACCACCATGATCCTATAACTGTTGTACACTTTGGTCTTTAATAATAATAATAAAATACTACTGAAGCTGGAGATACTCCACTGCAGTTAAAGCATGGTTATTTAGCGAACAATTACTTCCAAAATAAACTGCTGAAAACCTGCTGTGCTCCAGCATCTGCCAAATTGAGTTCCTCCTGTCTCCCCTCTTTCCAGATGCCCTCTGTGTTGCTTACTTTACCTCTTGGCACACGCCAGTGCAGTGACATGTGACGAGGTGAGGCTTAGGGCAGTTCCTAGTCATTGCTTCCAGAACTGGAAAGAGGTGGGACAACTCTGCAGTCCCGAACAACAGCAACCTGCAACCGTGGAGCTGCAGCAGCCGAGAATTTGCTCCCCAGGCATGGTACAGATACTTGCTGATCCCAGAAAGCCACAGAACAGGAAAGCCTGGTTGCAGGCACAGCAATCCCACCTGTTAGGTGTGCATTACAGAATTGTGTGTTGGAAGACTTGGACATTCATTCCTTGATTACAAGGTATGTCTCTACAGCACAGGGCAACACTGGGAAAGCTTTTTTGGCCTAATCACAAGAATGAGCACATGCACGTTTATCTTAGTGCTCTGTTCCCAGCTGCTACACCCAACTCATTGAACCCACCTGCTTCCGCTACCTTTATACCTTGAAGTTTATGTCTGCCCTAGCTGGAGATCTGAACTTCTGAAATCTATAGGCAAAGTGGTGAGTGATTCAAATGCCCTTTTATATATGTATCTTGATGTAAGTATACTCAGTCTTTGGCCATGTTCGGCTCCCATATAAGTAGGTGCTGAAATGGGCATGAAGATGGAAAAGCAGTTAACAAGAAAAGACAAAGTAAAATAGTTGTGCCACATATAAGATCTTCAATAGTTCTTTTTATTGCTGCCACTCCAACCCTTTTGTCTAAGCAATTGACACAAAGGAGATCAAAAAATATTTTTTAGAAAACAGCAGGTTCACTGGCACCATTTAAGAATTTGGCTCAAGAAGTAAAATCACTGTTTATGCCATAGCTGGCTGTGGTCCATTGGTTTTGCTACATTACCAAATCTTTTTGCTAAAGAAAAAGAATTCTAATTCTATGTAATTACAGTATTGCCTTGACCCTTGAAGTCCATGGAGCTCTTCCAGGACTACATTGAGTGCAGAGCAGAGCAAGAATGTAAAAACTGTTATGATGTTGGTGCTTAGAAGAGAGCGCTATATTTGCTGAAGGCTTCTGTAATGCTCTGGATTGAAGGTAAAAAAGCGGTATATGCATAAACCGGTTTCAAACACATGATGAAATTTGCCATCTTACCCACTTATGTCCTAAATCAGTAATTTTCTAGTCTGTATGGCTTATCAGAGGACTTCTGGAGTAGCATTTTATTTGCAGAAATTCCATTAGCTGTGACCAAGAAAAGCCACTTCTAAAACAGTGTTACATTGATGGGTTTTTCCTGAATAGGTTAAGGTGAAATAATGGAAGTTAAACACAAAGTCCATAGCAGGAAGTCAGTGTATGCCAAGGGTCCTGGCACCTAGATGCAGCAGGCCAGACCATGACAACTCCCCCAGCTGAAAACCTCTGTAGTTAGTTAGCTGTCAATCACAAAGTAGGACATAAAGTTCTTCTCAGTAGTTAGTGGACATTAGCCAGTTATCTGTAGAAAATTATGTGATTCATTCTCAGAATTGGAATTAGGAAACAATTGCATTTCACTGAATCAGTCCATGGTCCCAATTACTCCAAAGCATGCCATGCCTACTCTCCCTCTCCTATCTGAAGGATCATGTTTCTCAGCATACCCAACAACATCTACTGACTCCCACAGGTAGCCTCAATGCAAAATCTCTCTCTTGAGAGAGAGGGAACTATTCCACATTTATGATTGACTCTAAGGAGAAATCAAAATTCAGATTCCATCTCTAGAAGACCTTTTCACAGCTGTACCATTTCAGCTTTTGCTCTCATACTGCATGGTTTTCAAGCACAGCTTATCAATTGTGATATATCTTACAACCTCCCATAGTCAATCAGACTTGTGGATGTTTGCCCTCTTCAATATTTCCCAAGGAGTTTAAATGGTTTTAGTTGGTATGGAACAAACACACATGGATATCTGATATAAATCATTATGGCCTTTGGCTAAAACATATGTTGTAGCTGTGGGCTCATTTTCCTATGGCTAACCATTTTTTTCCATTACATCTAGCAGAAAGGATAACACAGGCTACATTTGCTGAGAAGCAGTTTTCTTATAAATCAGGCCAAAACACAGTGGCTCGGCTTCCTCAACCAGGATCTTCAGGTCTGCACTGCAACCAGACATGTCCCAGGCACCATCTGCCCGTCTGTGCAAATGTCAGCACAGTCACTCCACTGTAGCCAGGATGCCTTGAGAAAACAGTTAGTCATGCTGAGAAAGTCTAATCTCTTTGGTCACAAAGTTCTAACGATAATTATAACAGGTCCATAGCTGAAAAAAACGAGAACATACATATATAAGGACAGAAAATTGACACATGGGAAGTGTAAGGTGTTATAAATATAGTTGCTGGCATTAACACAATGTGTTATATTCTGAAAAGAAAAGCATAGCAAATGTCTTTTTAAAACACAAAAGCAAGAACTTTGCCTTTACACACTGATGTTTCTAAGCTATTTATGCTCAGTCCAGCTCCTGTCAGCTTATCACAAGCTGCATGTTTTCATTGCAATCTACTGCACAGCATCACTCCAGCTCAGCTGGCATTTGTGTTATGAGAAAACAAGATGGATTTCACTAATTTGTTTCACTCCTACCCTACATCAATTCCCGTACGTAGAACACCCTTTCTCTCTAAAACATTGGTGGGCCAACTTCAACACCTCACTCATCTGGCTCCTCCTCTGCTTAGGCACCTGTCAGCCCCCATGTTTTTGGTGCAAAATGCACCATTTTTTCAGGCCTGAGTGTTTCACTGGAATGATTTATGTCTTGTCCACCAAATATCACAGCAGGGAAGGGAGAAAGGTCAGATGGCCTTACTAATAGGGCTTTATTTTGAAAAGTCTTCCAGTGGTGCATCTGGGGCCTCCAGGACACCCTCCCTGTGGTTATGTTGAAATGGCTGAGGAAGGTGAGTTAACCAGATTCTGGAGTACTTATTTTACTTCTACTATTACAGCTGAGGCACATGACAGGCATACGTAGTCATTTCAGTGCGGTTTTCTCATTGCTGATGGCATAAAGGAAGCACACAAAACCTGAACAATACAATGATATGTTTTTAAATAAGAAGCAAAGATTTTTTAAGACTAGGTACCTTATAAATCGCTATTAGCAAATCTGTATACCAACCAAAGATGTATACTGATGATACACTCCCAAAAAATGGCTGGCCACTTAAGCTAAATCTTATTTGGCACAGTACAGGTTGGAGCTCCAGATGGACGTAAGCCTGGGGGGAAAGACATGTCTGCCTACAGAGTAATTGTTAATACCAAAGTGAGATTTTGTATCTTCTTCCCCATTCTGCATCTTTGTCAATGGGTTCTCTCTCCCTTTTTCACAAAGGGGTCACATCACTTCACCTGTTACTTTCACTGGTTCATTAAACCAACTAAGCGATTACCCATTTGTCCCCCTGATCTATTAAGGCAGGTCTCATTGCGTGACCTCCGCAGATGATCAACTGTGCAGAATGTTCTCACTCTGCAGCTCTCAGGACTAAAATTCCTAAACTATGTATAAATTTACTCTTCCAGTTAATAGTCAGATTATATGTTCTGATTAGTGACGTTAACAATTTTACAGAACAGGTGGGAAATTTCTGTCATGATATGGTTACATGACTTCATACAGACCCACATACATACACATACTTTAATACATTATTTGAACTTAATATTGCTAATTCTCCCTGTGCTTTGACACTGCATCTGAGTCAGACCAAAGTCCAGACATGATGTCTGCTTCCTGTTTGCTGTTACACATTGCTGCTATGGCAAAATGGCTGACAGGAGAGAAGAAAGTCTTTGAAGTGTTCTGACAATCTCTGTCAAGAAGATCCCAGAAGCACAGATAAATGTTTTTTCTCTCCCAGGCCTCACAGCTTAAAGTGCCAAAGGGTTCACTGCTGTTACCCTTCTTATTCAAAACCCATATGAAACCACTAGAGGATATTGTGAAACGGCATAGGCTACAATGTCATCAATATCCCGATGACACCAACCTCTACGTCTCCTTTTCATTGAAGCCATATGTTACAGCTTCCTTGTGTCTGGCAGAGATAAGACATGGATGAAAGCCAGTTTGCTGAGGCTTTCTCTAGATAAGATGAAGGTAGCGTATGGGTTTGGCAAGGGAAAAGTGTTTTGAGTTGACAAAAATCTGCTTTCAAAGTTGAGGGAGATTCCCATTGTCAAAATGTACAAGGGATTTACCACCTCCTACCTTATCCTGGAGTCCCAGCTACGAAAGTGACCCACATCCATTTGTCTCTTGCTAGACTTTACTCACTAAGTCCTCACTGGGTTTCAGTTGACTAGTCTGTTGTTGACCAGGCTCACAAGGTCAGTGTGGGCCCTATTATGCCTTTGTCACTACTTTCAGACGTTGTCTAGCCTATCCATAAAGGTATCCAGTGGCAAAGACTCTACCCCTTCCCAATCTACTGCAGTATGCCACCAGATTCCTAACAGAATACCAAGTATTTCTTAATGATTAACTGACATCTTTCTTACTGCAATTGAAGCCTATTGTTACTTACTATCCCCCAGGAACATAGAAAAGGATTATTCTCCTTTTCTTTGGAGCCCTGTTTCTCACGTAGTTGAAAACCTACATTGTGTTCTTTAAGTCTCCTCTTGTTTAGGTTAGACAACCCCAGATCATTCAATCTTTCCTCACGGATCAATTTTTTTTTCTAGACCTCTGATTATTCTTTTTTGCTCTCTTCTCCAGCTGGACTGTATTTCTTGAAATGCAAGCCCCAAAAGAAGGTCACAATAAATCAAGTGACTTTTTAAGCTTCTATTAGATATAGGTAGGCAGCAGCACTGTTTCTGCTCCAGGCCCTTCTGGCATATTTACTGGGTGGAGGATCTTTGCTTGTTATCTCTTCTGCAATATGATAGTATGCAGCTTAGCTGCACTCAGCACCCCCCCAACAAAATTACACTTAGATAGCACAGGGACACGCAGGTCAATGCAAACCCAATAAATTCTATGCTCATTTTCCAAATTCACAGCAACATTTTGGGTAACATCAGGTTCCTCTAAGATGTCCATCTTTTTTTGCCTGCAATTCAGAGCTCTCCTCTTAATTGTTGAGCCTCCCTCCCATCAGATCAGCTTTCTCTGACCTTAGTTAGTCCCACCATTAAATGGAACCTTTCTGCTATAAAGCATTCTGTCCTGATCCTCTCTCGTGTCCAAAGCTGCTGACTCTTCCAAAAGCTTGAGTCTTTATCACTCCTTTTAAAGCCTTTCTCTAGTCCTTGCAAAATTTTCCACTCTCCACGTTTTTTTTTTCCCGCCACAAATGAAGAAGCAGGGGGAATTAATTTTCTCAGCCCATTTGACTAGATGATCATTGAGGTTAATAATCTACCACTGTCCCTCGGCTGGCTGGCATGGGACACTGCCCTGTCAGTTCTGCGATGCAGCCTTTCCACGAGCCCAGCTAGAAGCCATAAACTGGATATAGACACATGTATCTACCAGCCACCACAAGATTGCCCTTAGTCATGTTGTGCTGGCGAGGGAAATGGTTTCATCCCTTTCAGAAGCAGACTTCATCATTTGCATATGTCTCTTGTCTTTTATTTCCACAGTGCTACACTGTCACTATGGGACTATTCTGGAAGCACAGAGGGAGCCTTCTCAGAAGCTTTGACTAATACAGGATAAGGCTGCTTACTCTATTGCAGGACAGAGAAGACTAAATTAAAAAGGACAAATTACATGTGTTCCCCATACTTTGCATGAGCTGCCAAAAGCATGCTGGCCTGAGTACATTGATGCCTGGCTTTCTTCAAGAAAAGTGAATCAGGGACATATTCTCTAATTTGGGCAAAGTAGCTCTGTAGGCAGAGCACTGCACCTCTTGGTAAGGCTCACTGCTGTGTCCAATAAAAACAGGGTGACTGAGAGAGTCAGAAACTCTTTGGCAAATAAGTAAAAGGAAGACTATATTAAATGAAGTTTGTAGAAGAACAAGGAGGATGACCAAACAAGAGCCATGCCGGTCACTTCTTAATTACTCTATCTGCTAAAGGGACAGGCAATATTTATGTAAATTACACAGTCTCCATGTAGCACAAAGAAGCTACTATTCTTCCTCCCTCTCCCTCAATGAAATTTATGATTCTGCAATTTATTAAATCCTTCTCTCACATGTGGAAATAAAAAAATCTTTGAGACACCCCCAGAGGAGCACAAGAGGCAGCCAGCTGATGCAAACAGCATGCCAGGGTTTCATGCAGGATCTAGGAGAATTAAAAAGGGGAAGAAGATACTTTAGAAAAATTCCTGATAGTGTTGGTGTTCAGGTTAGGCTGCCCAAGGAGAGAACTAATGTGTTCTCAAATCATTACTGGGGATTTTTGGTGACTGTGGTGCCATTCATGAAGCAGTTACCCAGATCTGTAGTGTGAACTACCAAGATCTCACGGCTTTCTGATCAGATTTAAGGGGAATGCTGTGGGGCCCTCGTGTTTCATGCTTTGGAATTACAAACTGTGCAGCGACCATCTTAGTACTTAACAGACAAATGCATTTAGTATAAGCAACAGCCCTGAAGAACTGCAAGCTTTATTATCTGCACATCGGAGCCTTGTTCAGTATTTTAGGAAAGAAGCATGTAAATATGTAGACCCTGAGGTTTCCACAGAAACCCCTGGTTAAAAAAGAAATGACAACAGACTCACACTCAAGGGGAAAGGGCAGTATGGCTAAGTGCAAAAAAACAGCTGGGGTATATGTAATGTTACAGTTATTTTTCTGTGCTTCCTCTAGGATGAACCAAAGACCTTGTTTTGCTGGATGCTGAATGCCCTAAAGTCCCATTACACATCTCAGGAAAGGACCTTAATGGTTTTGTTGGGACCCATATCTGCACATATAACATGGCCTTTGAAGATGAAAGGATTTTTTTTTTCTCTGCTTCCATTTGTTGCCTCTTGGTTGACATGTTCCTATATGGACACTCAGTCCCCAGATATCTGTTGCCTAATCAGGGACATCAATAACATCCTCAGTGGGAAAACTCTGGAACATCTATGAAAGTCAGAAGTGTGAGGAATAGATCTCAGATGATGCAGATGCGGTCATTGCTGTATGATCAGATAAGCAACATTGCAAGTTCATTTTTGTATGCTAAATAAAATAAAAATGTCAATATTTACACATAACCTTCAAGGCTCTTACATTTGCAGCTCTTTAGTATTCAGTGCAGACCACATTTTCTTTAGTCCGTTACCAACAGCTTGGAAATTTAGTTAGAGGATGCAACCCAAATGTTCCTCCAAATGTTGTTTCCAAATGGTCATCTTGAAAGATGCTGTTTAAAAGGATGAAACCTTTATGTGAAGATATAAGAGTCCATGCACAGAGCAATATAAACTGCAGGGAAATCATCTGAAGATTAAAACCACTAATGATAAAGATATTACTGTTAGGCATAGTTTAATTTGTTGGTAACTAAATCACCAGAGGCTTTTTACAGGCTGCTTGGAGCCTGACTATTGTGTACTGCACATTCAACCTCTAAGTGTACAGTGACACAAACAAATAAAACCGATCATAACAGTTGAAATGTAGTTAGAGACACAATTGAGAACATCTGTATTGTAAGCAGAAATAAATTAGAAATACTGAAGTGTTTTGTAGCTGTGAAACTGAGGGATAAAAAAATAACCTACAGCACCTGGATTAAGCAGTTATAAATAATGTATAAAGGAAAAATCTCATTACCCCCTGTGTAAACTCCCCCCCAATGAAATATATTTTATGAATGTTGCATCACAGTAATAAATGCAGCATTTGTTTTCCCCATAAACTTTCCATTTCATGACTATAAGATAGTTTGGATTTGGAAATAATGGCCAGTGAATGTACTGTTTGCAGGATTAGTTTCCCTCAACAAGCAGCTTTGAACTGACCTTCAGTTTTTTGGGCTAAAGAGCAGAGACTTACACAGGCTTAGCAGAACTCATCTTTGTGCCTACAAAGCTGTGGCAGTGTTGTACTCTACTTGCAACAGAACAACACTGTATAAACAAATCCAATAGCACCACTAGAGAGTATTTAGACTCTGAGCCTTGAATGTTATAATTGCCTGATATCATGGAAGATTTTATGAGATTATACTAGATAAAGACTACATATGAATGTGGGAAGTTTTCTCTTTGTAAAAAGCCAGGTCTTATAGCAGAATGCTGTGCACTGCAGGATACACAGTTTCTATTTACATTAAAAAGAGCAAGTGCCATAGAAAAAACTAGAATGCTTGCTTTCAAGTTTCCAGTTTTTCTTTGCAAATATTCACAGTTTTGTGTAAAGATACCAAAACTGATTCCTCGCTTGTGTTAGCTTTACACTAAGTCAGCTTTGCTGAAGTACTCAACAGATTAATTCCAGATTTAGGCAGTGTGTTACTGTCAAATTGCACGATTGGCTCTTCTGTTGAAGATGATACCTTGATTTCCCACATATGAAAAGGGGTCAGCTTCCTGATGATCCAGGGCAGCAATCACTGATCCCCTTGGGAGATTCTCTGAATGATCTGTACACCTGATACGCAATCACCAAGCCACAGCATGGTGAAACAGGGCTGAGAATGGGGATGGGAGGCTACAAAGGAAGTCAGCATCTAGAGTCAAATTGGAACCTAACAGATTATAAATTAAAAGGATAAGAACTTCCCACTGGCTGAGAGAGATAAAATGTCACAAACATAAAAACATTATAAAGTTAGGTTTGGGTCTGGAGTGCTTTCCCTTTATGATTAATGATTGAGCTCAACCAGGATGGGAAAGGCAAAGCAAAGTTCCTCTTGAACTAGCTTAAAAATGCCACAGCTAAAGAAAAAAAATATAGGAACATCAATTTAAAAAATAACAAAACAACCCCCCCTCTACTAAAATGTAAAGGTCAGGAAAGATTTGGGTGTTTTTAAATGCTGTCTTGAAGAAATTTCATAAAGGTTAAGATGTCATGTAGTTTCAGAGATATGGGCACTGGAGGGGGGTCCTTGAGTGCCAGCTATTCCTCAGGCCACTCAGTGACTGTGAGCTGCAATGACAGTGGACAGCGGGAGGCTGGCGGATCAGAAGCTATCACTGTGCCACTGGGAAAACCCGTGTCTTGCTCCCCAAAGAATGAAGAGCTGTGCGAGTATTTCCACATCTGACATTCAGGCAGTGGATAAAATACAAAACCATGCCTTAAATAACGTACAAGGGTCTAACTTAAATTGCCCAGAGCAAACATATTCAGTGTTCAGGCTCTTCCACTCAGTCCACTGTGCCCAGGAGGAGCAGGAGGCATGGTAGGGATGTTACTTAGAGCCCAAGGAGTTCCTGGTGGCAGCCTCCCATGAACAGTGCAATGGCTCCGAGCAACATGTGGATCCCTCCTGGTTCAAGATCCCTGAGGGTACATGGCCTGGCAGGGCAGAACAGGAGCTGTAACACTTCTTTTTCCAGGTCTTACAGATGAGAGCAGGAAAGCCAACACAACTGTGGAAGAGTTTGAAGTTTTACTTCGCCTGTGCTCTGGTATGCCCACTTGGCAGTTGTTCAGCTAGCTGCCTCCACCTGTGGGCTCCCGTGCCCTGCTCTCATTCGGCACTGACCTGGTCCTCCTCCCTCGCCTCTCTCATTCTCCGGTTCCCCCTCTCTCCTCTGGTATTTAGTTCCCTTATACAGCATTGCTGTTTCATATGGACTAGAGCCACTGAAAAAAACAGACTTTGTGGCTGGATTCCTTTTCCCCACTCTCATCTTCATGACTTTCAGACTTGAGTCCGTATCCCTGGAGTAATAGCTACCCTTCACTGTTTCAAATATTCCCCCCCGACACCTCCCCTTCAAGATCCTCCCTGAAAGCCCATTTTACCTTACTTTCAGCTTTTGGCATGCTGGCTAGCCAAGTGATCCTGCATATTCTTTCAGAGCAACTCGGGGAGGGAAAGGCCAGTGATTTCCATCCAGAGACTGCTACCCAAAGCTCCTACACGGGGACTGTGGATGTAGGGAAAGCAGAGGACCCACCGCTGTCTCTTGGCAAATGAAATCTATTTCAACATGACATGAATTTCACTTATAGACAAAAGGTGAACTAGGAAAGGTGAACTATTGGCTTTTAATGACCAAACAAATGCTACACGGAGACCATGAAATAACAGAGAGAGAAGAAAATCTTAGAAAACCTATACCTGTTCTGGACAAATGCTACAAGGAGGGTGAAATTTCACAAATGTCAATTATTTCATGAACAGAAATAAAAGACTGGTGTTATCAAAATAACCCTTTTTCATTACAAATAGGTGGTACTTTTCTAACTGGAGATGTAATGAATAAAATGATTTTATGTTAGCCTTTAACCTCCCTGCTTCTCCTTTTGCTTGTTTTCCTCCTTTCCTATATCCATCTGTTGCATGCTGCAAGCTCCCTGTGACAGCTACCACAAGGCTTGATCCTCAGCCCTCTCTGGCAGCTTTGCACTGTTCAAGAGAAGAGCAGAAGAAAAAACAAGTCTGTTGCCCTGAGTACTCCTTGGGTTGTGAGATCTTGTTCAAAAATCTCTTGCCCCTGCAAAGGCAATATAGCAAGGACAGGACAAGACACAGCTTTGGAAACGTGGATTGCCAACCCTAGGATGGGAAGAAGAGAAAAGTAGACTGACTTTGTTTTTCCAGTCCTTCCTCAGTCAGATACTATGTGTAGCACGGTATGGCTACAGGTATGTGTAGCAGATTATACTACAGGTCTGATCGCTTGCCTTTTTTACTCTCTGAAGAGTATCATGCAAAATTACAGTGCTGTGTAAATAGTTACTAAACTAAAAATAATAATGGCACCAAAACTTCCCACAGTGTTGCGTTTCTGTTTCCTTGGTTTACATAACTGCCTTGTTCCTCAAAAACATCCTCCAAAAGTTGCTGTTTTTTTCTGCCAGTCTAATACATACAATTATTTCTCTGAAAAGCTGAAATGCTCTGCTTTAGGTAGTAAAACAAGATGTTAGCCCAGTAAGTTTTAGAAACAGCAGCAATGCAATTAACTATAACTACTCTTTATAGAAAATAAATGCATCTTTATCATTCTTGGAGAAAACTGAAAAATTGCATAGTCGAAATGATTTCTCACTTGGTGAACAAAGCCATTTTCTTTTGTGAGATGTCCACTGTGTACATCTGGGTGGTAAAAGGCAGAAAACCCTGGCTCATGCACAGGCAAAGCAGCTCACGGCATCACCTCCCCTTGTCCTCAGCCTCTAAGCACACACTATGCATCCTTGGAACCTCCTGGCCACTGGCTCACATAAGTCTAGTTTCATTTATAGTTTCTCTCAATAAAGAAAAGGTATTTGAACACATTTGTCTTTTCCCCCTCTCTCTTACTCTCACAGACACAGATGTATATGCATGCATAAGTATGCATGCACATGCAAAACATTCACCCCTATCTTATTCTTGAGTTTAGTGTCAAAATGATGTTGAAACACATTATTAGGGCATATTTTTCTATCTGAAACTGGTTAGATTTTTCCCTAACAGCTGCACTCTAGATTTTAATTAAATAATACCAGTTGTGCTTTATTTAACTAAGCCAGCACATCTTCCTTATGTTCGGGTATATTAATTTAATTTCTTTCTTTTTTTTTTTTTTTTTTTTTTTTGTAATGAATAGGTTTGCATTTTGATCTGTAGCTATAGCTAAGAAAACCTTCAAGTCAGTGTAACATTACATAGGCATAGGCAGGGGCATTTTTTTCGCCAGGGCAAACCTTGGCCACATTTTTAGCAGACTTAATTTAAGCCAACAAACTTGTCCCCAGAAAACAAATACAGAGGTAGTCAAACTCCCCGTGCCTTTAGCTCTCTGATTTGCTGCTTCAAACCTACAGGCAACAAGCTGAATGCCACCTTCCTATGCATGTTCTCCTTAGACCATAAAAAGCAATCAGCCTTTGGAGTCACCACCTCTGTTGTTGATGCTGTTTAATCAAAGAGGGTTTTTAGGGAAATTGAATACCTACAGTGTTTGGGTACAGTGGTAAATAAAAATTTGTAATGGATCCCCCACCCACTTAGAAGCTCAGCATCTGCAGAACACCCTATAAAGGAGCCAAAATAAAGGTGTATTATTGTCTTTGATATCTGTGAATGACACCTGGGAAAGGTCTTGTTCAAGTGAAAGATAATGGGAGGCTGAGCAACTCCTTCCTTCTGGTAGATATTATAATATCTGGTACATAGTTTGTTTTCACTTCATGCCTCTTACCTGGGACATGTAGGTCTTGATACATTTGCCTCCTAAAAACCACTGGTGAACAATGAAAAAGCCCAGAGAGAGTAGGAGCAGGCCAACAAAATTGTTGTTTTAAGGGAATAAGAACTCCCCTCAGCCTTAACCCAGTGAAGATCTTGCTCCTTAAGAGGAGAGTCACACAGAGTGACACAGCAGCCTGCAGAGGTTTGGAACTTGCCCCCATGAGGTGCACCTCTTCTATATCACCTGCGTACCACATTCCATCACCAATTGCCATCAAGTCAGATGAGATCTACATTATGAGCAGGAAATAGTACCTGTAAAATAAACTTAAGGGGGAACACATCTAGAAAGCTGTGCAAGTCGGTGGGACTAGCAGAGCTGTGCGCTTGTGCGATTTATAACGAGAAAAGCAGGGTGTGCTTTCTGTGAAACTTTATTACTGCCTTGTCCTTGGAGGTGGCAAATGACTTCTCTGCCATAATTATCATATACACCAGATAAGGAATAAACCGAGCATGCAGAGTGTGCTACCCAGACTCTGCAGGGTGGAAACAGACCCCTTGTTGGGCTGGGTGGAGGTGGTGGAGAACGGAAGCTATTACATACCAAAAGGTACCTGCAAGAGCAGCCGTACCTAAGTCTATAACTTTTAGACAAATAAAATGTATATATTTGCATCCACAGGGAAGAATTCTGCCATTTCTGAAAGAGCTGTGAAGATTTTCTCAGCCATTGCACAATTTGTCTCCATGATACTATGCTTCCAGTGTCATGTACAGTACATCCTATCTGTCATCAAAGTCAATTTCAACGGCTGCTTGACATGGCCCTAATCAAGACAGATACAAACCCCAGCAACAAAGGTATTGCTGCCCCCAAAGCAACATTGACACAATTGGCTGGTATGTTTATTTAAATGGCTCATATCTATCCTGTTAGCACATTCCAAATCAAAGTCCACATTGTTTATTTTAAAGTGAATTTTGGTCTCCCGCTCTCCTTTGTTTATGAATGTCTGTGTTTCTAACAGCTGACAAAGGACATGCTGAAGATTTACAGTATCCACAGCTGGTTGTGTGGTGCGGTGGGATTTACCCCACATAATTTTGCTCTATGTGCCTCAGCCATAAAGAAAACTCCCCATTGAGCAGCCCCAGTGAGAGCTGAGTCCCACAGTAAGGACTGCTTATCTTGCCCTGGTATCGTTTTTCCTTTCACTGTGGGGAATTTGGTCTATGTCAAAGCCTAGCAAAACCGACCCTGGGAGAACCCGAAGTCCTTCCTTAGGTGGAGTACGTGGCAACAGGGGCAGTACTGGCTTCAGTGTGCTTCATGCCCAGCCCAACAGCGTAGATTCTATGCCCTTTAACTCTGACACCAGGCAAAATGGTCATATGGCTTTAAGTGGGAGTAAAATTTGCTGTACCATATAGGCTCTGTTTATCTATACCAGAGTAATTCCACTGCCTTGTTACTGTTGTAACTCTGAAGGGAATCAGCCTAGACACTCCTGCTTTTGCAAGTCCAAATCCTATTTCCTTTGGCAGGATGCTCTCTTGCACACCAACTGGAATGGAGCAAGGACAGATGGAACAGAGTCCCTGAACTGAAATACCCAGAATCTTTGGCTCCAGATCAAAAATTTATCATTTTTGGCCATCTTCGGTCAATATGCTTCACAATTTCCCAGTAGTGGCATGACATGGGGATCTATGTTGTTCAACAACTTCACATTCTTCCTTTATCATCAGAAACCTGGTGTTCAAAACGCTTGTGAGGTGGCTAAGGCAGCAGCATCATTTCTTTCAACTGCACGCATGCCAAGAAGGAAAGCCACACATTTGCAATGCTTATACATCATGTCACATCACCTTTTAGTTTACAGAAATCTTCACTAAGACTATCAACGCCAGGGTGGAGAAACACGTAAGTGAGCTACCTGCAGGTAAGAACTGCACAGGAAGAGTCCTGGTGTAAGTCTTGACCATTTGCAAGCACCCATGGTTAAAATATGCTCGGGCATGTGTTGTGCTTTAGTAACTTCCAGCTCTCGGTAAATAAGATTCATGTTCTTTGCCTTTACTCTGCAAAATGTTCACTTATAGATCTAATAAATGGTAGCATTGGACAAAGAGACACTTGTTGCTTGGTTAGTCATATGACCTGACAAAAGGTAAGAAAAAAATAGAAAGACCCCCACAAAAAAGCCCTAAGGAGAACAAAAGAAATATGCCAAAAGAAAATATGACACACATACTTTATACATGTTTAATTTCTGTTGTTTTGGTTGGAAAACAGCTGCAGGTGTCCTCTAATTATATCACCATTTTCACAAATATCAACTGTCATATTTAATTTGTTATATTTACCATCCAGCCTCCTCAAACAGCACACTTCTTTCATTACGCATTTAGTGCCAGAGTTTCTAACATTCAAGCTAACTTTCAAGCTAGTCAATTAATGCATTATTTACAAGTGAAATGTTATTAAAAACAGATTCTTAATTTACTAATGATTTAGTAGACCCCAGGCAATATTCCAATTTGTTTTTATTGAAATTGGAAGAACACTTAGAACAAAGGGGAAAGTAATGTCAAGGATATTTTGGCCTATTCATCTGTGCTGTACTTTCTGTGGTATTATGTCTACCCCTACATCTTCCCTCCCTTTTTTATATTGTATTTTTAATACGCAACCTAACCAGTTGCAGCATGATTGAGGGGAAAGGTCTATGAAAAATGAAAAACAGCACAAACACTATTGTGAGTTTTGTTTTTAAAAAGCACCAGGCAGTCTGGAATGACTCAATACACATGTTCACCATACAATACAGCATATTTTGATTTACAGTGCTGTTCTAGCAGCACAGCAGGTTAAGAAGGTTAGAAGTCAAGGGAAATTAAATGTTATTAGCATTCCACCATTGTTGGGCTGTACAAAAGTGAGTATGTAACTTTTCAAATGCATTTTTAAACTCAAATTTGTTTCTGAGGCTTTTAGCTTGTCAGAAACTTTTACAAGCACATGTGTGCTTCTTTGTCCTTCCCATTTTTTGCTCCTTTTCCTCTCCTATCTGTGCCTGTTCAGGATGTTCATTAAAGACTAATCCCACTCCTGCCTTCTCTCTTTGCCAAACTGCCACTACCTACAATAACGCTGTTGTCATTAAAATGTTGACATTCACTGTTTAGGGCCACTTGATACAGGAAATGTCTGCAATTCAGTGGCAATACTAATCAGTTGGAAACACTAAGCATCAACATTTGAATGGTGACCGTGATAGCTTCAAGATACTTACTTCTTTGTGTTTGTTTTCATGTGGGAATAAATGAAACCAAAGCAGGAATTCATGATCAGGTGTGTGTTTTACTCCAACAGGGTGGTTTACCAACCACAGATATGCCCAAACCACGTAGCTTCAGTTTGGCTTTAAAGGCAAGGTGGGGGATGCTTGGTTCAGGGCTCTGGCACTTGCATGTACGTGAACACCTAGCTCAGACCCGGGTGTGGACTTCTTCACTGGGAGATCTAAAGGTGGGTAAGGAGGCTGGAGCAGGGAATGTCTAATTTAGGCATCGTAGCTCCAGTGGTCTTGGTGAGGCTAATGAGGAGGCTAATGGGTGTTTCCAGAGAGCAGGTAGGGCCCCAGGTCTGGTTGTTTCTACCCTCATAAAGCCTACATCAGAAGAAATTTTGAATCTGTGGGCAAAATATTACCACACCTACCTAAATGAGAGCCAACCCAGATAGGTCTACACTGCTGCTACCTCCCTTAAAGTGACAGGAGAGGCACAGCTGAAGCCTCCCTGTTCCTCAGACTGTCATCTGTAAAATAGGGATAACATTGCTGCTTTACCTCGCAAAGCTGGTACAAAGATAAATTCAGTAAATATCTGGGACTATCTCCTTTATGACAGCAACAGGACTCACACAGATCAGGCAGATGGATCTGTACCTTTCCCTGCTAACCCCTGGTGTATTTGGAAGACCTCCTATATCATGACCTCTTAGATTTGGGTGTGAAGTCAGATGTACCAGACTGCCCACAAAATGACCCTTTACTGACAGTGCCACAGGGCTGCAATCCCTGCCCTGTCACCAAGCACCCCTGGTCCCTGTAGGCTACTGGGTGCCCAACACAGCACCAGTTTCAGTGTACAGGGGTCCAGGCTGGCTGTGCACAGCCCTCCTGAGTGCCTTGTGGCCAAGCCTTCTGCTGCCTTGGTCTCTGACCACCTGAGGTTCATTCTTTGGTGAAGGGTCCTGCAAAGCTACAGCCATTATCAGAGCTTTGACCCTTGTCTACCTCACCAAAAGCTGCTGACAGCCAGTGCTGACCCAACTCACCTCCAGCGGCTGGTTCACTGGAGGGAGAAGAGCCTCCTGCCAGCATCAACTCAGCTAGCTTAGCTTAGGTGGAGGAGGTAGGGGCTCTTGATTTACAAGTCCCTGCTCTCACTTCTGCTGATGAGCTGTTGTGCTGGATCATTGCAAAAGAAGTCATCAGAAAGTTTCAGACTTTGCAAACTAATGCTGTGTTTATTCAACTTTCCAATCATTCCTCTCTACTATCTGTGTTTCACATACCGTGAAACTGCACTACACTGTGCAATTGAATTAGTTGTACAGTGACTCAAAGGCATTAAACAATGACTTTGATATTTTAAGTACTGTCTAGGAGGGATTTTTAATTCCTTCCTCATAATGAAACAAGCAACACAAGAAAAAACCCCACAGTTACACAACCCTGAAACATTGATTTTCTTCTCCATCCTGGGTAGACCCCTCTGACACAGCAGAACAAAAAATATCCTTAAAGCCTTCAGCTTGTTTAGTAGCAGAATAAAAATAAAACAAGCATTGACACACAATTTTAATGCCACATAAGAAATAAGTCCCTGTTATTATTGCACCTTCTAAGTCCATGGTATGTACTAGGAAGGCAAATCCTGTGGAAATTTTCCAGATGCTGTTGAGTCAATGGGTTGCGATGTCCATCTTCCTCCAGGTGCAGCTACATCTGCTGAAATGGCCACTGCCCCAGATATGGGGCTGGTTAGCAAAGTCCCGGTATTTGAATTGTTCAGGGTAAACCAATTCATTGTGATTGAGACAGGTTAGGGAGTGCCCACACAAACAGCTTAGCTGGCAGCTTGGAAGGAGATGCTAACTTTTGGCAAAGGAGTGGTGACAAGCTGGTGGTAGGAAGATAGGCCCACTGCTGGCGCATCTACAGCTGGAAGAGGATACGCACTGAGACTGAACCCCCCGCTAGCTCCCCTGAAAAGCTGGGGAGAGGGAAAAGAGGAGACAGCTGTGCTCGTGCTCACTTGGTGAGCAGGATCCCCAGGGCGGTGCTGAAGCAAACTGCTGCTGTGTGGACCACCAGGCTGAGATGGGCCCCAAAATGCCACCCTCACCTCATAGATAGCAAAGGGATCAGCTGCCACCACAGCCCAAACTGCACCGAAGGAGAGCCAGTTCATTGACAAAAGACTCTCCAGACGGGTTCTTGCTGGAAACAGTGCTGGAAGTGGGAGAGGAAAGAGGGAAACATGAGTGAAGAAACGCTGTGAAACTATTGGCATTAGCTGCTAACAGCACAGGGCCAGGCACCTAAGTGATGGCTCACATCTGACAATAAATACATGAATAGTTGTTGAAAGCTTGTTTGACTTTCACAAAGGGGTTTAAGCAAACATTTGTTTGTTCATTAGTCTTGAGCAACACTTTTATGGCAGGAGATTCATTAAACCTTAACGTATATCTCCAAGCGAGATATTTAGTTGTTTTACAGATTAAGACACAAAGCAATGCACACTGTTTACACAGAATGGCCTTGAAATACCTGTAATGGAGTGAGATACAGTTATTAGACACTGGCACTGTGAATCTTCATTCTCTTGAAGGTTAGTTGGGATGCCATGTCTCGGAAGATAAAGCCTTAAAGGGCCTGTTTCTGCAGCTGCTTGTGTGCCTGCATCAACTTTCAGATTCCCTGGCTAGTTTTAAAAAGTAGATGAATGAAATCTGCTTAATGACTTACTTAAATTATACTGGTGTATGGGAAAGTCATTCCCTGTTATAGCTGGTGCTGTAGAGCGCATACCACTGCTCACAAACTCCTCAGGACAGATCACAGTACAGACAGCTCTGTCCTGCATTTGGAAAAAGTAATGCGAGTAGGAAACCCCCTCCGCAAATATCCTGAGCTGACAGCACCACAGCCACAACAATTTTGTGTGTTAAAAGATTGCCATGGTATCAGACAGAATGGACAAGAAGCACAGAACAGGCTCTGGAAGGTGTCTGTGTGTGGGCAATGCCATCCTTACAGACCTTTTGTGCTTACTGGAGCCTGGGCCAGCTGCCTGCTGGCCCGTGTCCTGCTGCAAGGTAGAGCAGTTGGTGGGCTGCACTTGTGTCACTCATTGTGCTCTGACTCAAGAGTTGTTATGGCAGCTGGAAATCAGGAAGACCCATCATGCCTCTTTTGGTGGTTGCAGGAAGAGGGTAAGTCTGAATTCATTAAGAAGGGCTCCCTCCTTTAGGGCTGCTTTGTATGATTTATGCTGTATAAGGTGTTCCAGCAAAAATTAAACTTGGATCTCTCTATATTTTCAATCTACAGAGCATTGGGAAGATCTTGTAAGCAAATCCTCAGTGATGTAACCCTGACTTCAGTGTAACTGTCCTGATTTATACCTATCAAAACATAACTATTCTCAAGTGAACAAGTTACCCCTCCTCCCTCTGGGTAGTTTTTTTCCTGAGAGCAGTGCTGCATAGTGTAATGTTAGATGTGATGAGGGTCAGCAATAACATAATCACAGATCTGAGGTCTCCAATTTATGTGCCTCTGTGTCTTCACCTCATCTCACCAAATGATAACATAAAAGGTTACGACGTGCAAAGCAAAAAGCCCAAGTTGTTAACTTCCTGAACTTGAAAATATTACATTCCTAAAATTATTGCAAATGCAACATACTTGACATCCTATACAGCTGCTATGAATGGAAGATGGCATGCAAATATTTCACAATATAGTGGCATTGTTATCATAATAACCTTATGCATGTATTTTGTATGACAACGAAACCTGTACATTACTTGACTTGGTATAATTCATGTCATTATTTCAGATGTACACTAGTGACACTGGAGAAAAGTTCTGTTTTGGGGGAAATGATGACCAGTATCTTTCAATATCCCTATGCACCCATGGCAGTGAAGAAATGGGTTTTGTCACTGAAGCCATTGAACATTGACTACTCTCTGCCTTTCTAGATAGAAAACCTGTTCAAAATTATCCCATAATGACCATATTCTCCTGCGATCTTGGTATAGGCAAAGCCGGCGTGGAAGAGAGATCTGACCACACTGCATGTCCTGCTGACTCCACTACCATTAATACTTAGGGTGGTCACAAACTTTGTGGTGAGAAATTGCAAGAGATTTCATAGAATAAAAATAATTGTTGGCATGAGAGAATTTCTAGGTGGTCTCAACCAGATGCTCTGTCTAGTGGTCCATGCTGTGGAAGCGTAGAAGAAACTTTCACTAAAAGCTGACAACATCAGTCAGGTGTATAGCTTCCCTTCAGGGCTGTGTTACAAGGACTATCCATGATAGGCCATACCGACTTCAGAAGGCTTGGGACTGCAAATTCTTTTGTGGCTCTTTTGTATTATAGCTGCTAGTGCTAATTTTATAGCTTAGAAAGCACAAAGAATGATTTGTTTTACTCAGAAAAGAGAAAAACGAGGAGCTCTCCCTTTTCCACACTTGAATACAACTGCAAAATGTGCAAGTCTCAGAAAAGTAAACCATCCTGAAAAGAACTTCTGCTCATTAAAGAAATAATAACAACCTCTTGCATTCCTTTTTCTACCTTCTCTTGCTTCTTACTATATGCAGCTCCATGTCCCTCAACATCTTCCTTTGAACCTCTCATTCCTCCTTCTTAATGATATTCCCCCTTCCTCAAACTTTCTCTAGAGGTGAGCCCAAGGCAGGCTGTAGAGCTGAATAACCCTGAACTTGATAAACGTGGACTTGCATTGAAATTATGGCACTGGCCACTTCCGCTTTGCTCTTGCAAACATGACATCCAACTTCATCACTCAGTAAGCTGAACCTTTATCTCTGCATTTCCTGACTGGACAAGAACTCTTCTCTGCCTTGAATGTTGCTGCTGTAGATATTCAATACCTGTGGCAGTCTTTCCTCAGGCCTTTTCATGCCCAGCAGTTAAACCCTATACATGCTTGGACATGAATTCTACACAGAGGTGCAAAGTCTTAAGATACAAAAATCTGAAATTCACTCCTAGCCAGCACTTGGTAGGTGAGCTGATAACCACCTCATTGCTCTGGCACCAGGGAGAACTGGGATGTGCTGGCTGGGAGAAATTGAAGTGGTATAGGTCAAGACTGCAAGGAGAGGCTCCTGCTTCAGTAGGAGGACCTCACTCAATTTATTGTGCATTTACGAGAAAAGAGGAGCAGAGTGGCTTTAGGGAGATCCTAAAACTTGGGAAAAAGGGCAGCTCAGAAAAATGCAGATGCTTTCCTAAAGGAAGGGCAGCCCAAACCATAGAGTTAAGATGAAGATCTGAAAATTCTCCAGGTTTGAGAGTGTTTGGATGTTAGACGTCTCATCTCCATTGCTTTTCTGACTCAAAATGTATTGATGCTTTCTTAAAAGTAGTCCAGCTGGGCCCTGCTAGAAGCAGATTCTCAAATGCATAGTTTAAAAGCTGAAATGGCAATATTTAGAAACAGTCTGAGGAGGCTGCAGGCATGTCTCAACAGAGAACAGAACAGGGTCTTAGCAAGCCTGAATCCTGTGAAGGATTGTAGGAGGGCAAGCTATGAGATGGTCAGGCACTGTACCAAGTTAGCTCTGGTACACCCACTTACTTGTCATTTGCTTTGAAACTCAAGAAAAAGGACTAATAGCTGAATAGGGGAACTCAGTCATCCAAACAGGGGAGCGGCCTCCTCCACTGGACTGTCATTCTTTTTTTCTTTTTGGTTTTGATGCCATTTAGCATTTAAACAGGTGGCATTTGAGTGGAATCAGTTTCTCCAAACGCTGTACCTTATATATTGAGTACCAAAATGTTATTTCAAGGGCTGTGTTGCTATGTGATTGCAGAAACAGCAGTGCAGGGAGAAATGTCACCAATAAGAGCCTTTGTAAAATAGAAAACATTTAGCTGTTGTGAGATTACTTTTTTCTTTCTGTTTTCATTGTTTAAAAACATAAAATGACTGTAGTTTATATCTGCACTTTTGATAGGTTGTGTGACTCACACTGTGATTAGTGCAAAAATATCAAAGAAGGAAAATATACATAACCCATGGTTAGGACTAAATGGGGGTCGCAAATAATGAGTGTTTACAGCACATTTAACCCGGATGCAGTACAGTTTGTTCAGATTTTATTTACGGCTGAATATCCAGTGTTGTGTTTGGAGTAGTAAGTGCACCACTGACATCAGCAAGGACAGGGACTCGCCTGCTGAATGCCAAACAGAGTTTTGCTGAGCTCAACAGTCTGGAAGTTCACAAAACAAGAAGCATTTCTTGCCATAATTAAACTGCAAAAAGCATTTGCTTAAAAAAAAGTTTTAATTACAATTGGCATTTCCAATCCCAGTGCTGGAGGCGGTTGTCTTACTGAAAATTGATGTCCTTCACGGCACTGGCAATAGACAAACCCAGTGGAAAAGCCCGTAAACAAGTTTCTAGGCGAATTTAATATTGGTTTAACCACTGGAGAAAGCATTTTGGTTGTTACCCTATTATTAAAACAGGTTGGAAATGGATTCACACACTCTCCTCTGCTGAGTTAATTGTCATATGGTTGGCATCACAGACAACATCATTTTTCAGCAACATGGCCACCTCCAGCACTAAGCATGCAAACACCAATTGTATCTGAAAACTGCTTTTCAGTTCTACTACCCACAAGAACATTTTGTAGTTTATTTGTGATGAAAGACAATTCTTTTCTAAGAACAATAGAACTATTGGTCTGAGCAAAAGAAATGAAGCTGGGAACCAGCTTTTCAACTCCATTTGAATTGTCAAATAGACTGCTGAGCACTTACTGTTAGGCAAACTTAGGCCCTATTTGAAGGCACGAACATTAGAAACTCACTCTGTGCCGCACATCAAAGAACCTGTGCCTGGGTAGGGCTCATGAGCACTTACACTGACTTGCCAGCTCCAAAAGTACACAGATGAATGCTGTGGCTAAACTGTGTGCCACTCTGCTGCCCTCGGTTTCAGCCCCAGAGGCGGCTCCCGGCAGTCTCTGCTGGGGCTCCGACACCAGAGGTGGCAGCTCCAGTGCTCTGGATGCCAGCTCCAAGTAAAACGATTTCCATAGCCCAAAGTCCTGAAAAAGGGTCTGAAAAAGAGGCCTTGAGCCTATGAGTACACTCAGTATGCAGCCAGTATTAAAGAAAAGATTAGTAGGACTTTTGCAGTATTCAGCTGTGGGATTCTAGGTGCTGACCAGAATAAAGATGGGTGACAATTTTCGTCTTTACGTTTATAGCTTTCCTCCCTGTGCTAGAGATCTAATCAGGACTGAAGTGACTTAGATGCAACGCAATACATTAGATAGATATGCATCTGATACAGCCTGACTGATTAATTAGACACAGCGAAGAGGTTTGGGGATAGGAAGACTCTCCCCAGTGCTCATGTTGGCTCCCCTCTCCATGGGCCACACTTGGTGACCTTCTGTCAGAAAGCACTGTAGCACAGAGCTAAGGCTGCATTCAGTGTAGGACAGAGTCCAGCGTGCACTGCAGGGGGGGCAGAAGGGCAGAGAGGACTGGCAGATCCTTAATGGCATCTCCACATGTTCCCCATCTCAACTTTTGTATCTGGGGGCTGCTATTTGATCTTTGGCTATCAAGTAAAAAAAATAAAATAGAGAATTTGAGTAAAATCATTATCGGCTTTTATACCGACTACTGGGCCGAGGGCAGGTAATTGGGATGTTTTTGGCCTCACCCATTGGGTTTAACATAAAACATACAGTGTAAATATACGGACTATTTCACATTTTAAACAAATTTGCTGACGTGGTGCTCTCACAAATTAAGATGCAACATCTGCACTAATCATAATTCCTACAGAGCACATTTCCAAATGAGACACACATGTAGGGTTTTATCCAGTCTGGCAATGGACCCAATTGTACCCAAGTTACCTGGCCGGTAATGGCTGAGCAATCCGATAATGTGATGGATTAACATTTCTTAGAAGAGATTTGGCTAAACAAAAGTGAATGGCAAAAAGATGCAAGGCAATGTGATCAGCCCACAGACACACTCTCTCAGACAAACGAACTAATAAATTACTCATGGCCCAGTTGTAATCTCACTACTGATCTCAACTGGATTTGGACCAGTACTGTAGCCTAAGACTGACTGACTTTAGGAAAGAATCAGAGAAGTGAGGCCTCCTATGTCCTGTTACCAGCCCCTTGGGACAAGAGTCTCCCTTTTTAATGTTTTATAGAAGTTTTAAAGAAGTGCAGTGCCTGGAGCCTAGTATACAGAAACAGTTCTACAGTAACATGCCAGGGAGTGTGTTTGATAGAGAAAAAATAACATATATAAGGAAGCAGGTTTCACTTGTGGGCTTCCAAGGTTCACTGTAAACCGCAATAAATGAAAAATGTATGAAAAACAGCTTAGGTTATAACCTCAGCTGATGTAAACAGGTGTAACATCATTGCCACCCCAACTCAGAATTCAGAAGACAACCTCCTCCACTTCTTTAGAGTTCTGATATTAGCCCAGTGTTATTTTAAAGACCTTAATTTGTGCACTTCTCCACATCATTTTTGGGTTTGCTACAAACACTATAATTTCTGCCCAGAATTTCTACAGAGAATTTCTATGGAGTGGCTAATCTGGACCCGGGATGGCTCCTAGCTACATGCATTTGAACTTCATTGTTCAAAGGAATTAAACTGGATTAAGCACATCCTGCAAATTGCTGGCAGGGGTGGTTCTGCTGCCAAGGGACTGCTCTGCTGCATTGCAAGAGTCGTGGCTCCTCTGCCTTGACACTTGGAGACAATTTATACTGTCTGTTTCACCCTTAGAAAGACTCACAGATGGTCTGCATGATACCCCATATTGGTTTTATGATAAATGGATATCATGGTTGTGCTACAGTAAATGATATACTGCTTCCAAGGACAGAAGAGCTTCTGTAAGGTGCACCTACCACTCAGCCCTTTTCACTTTTGTTCATCTTCTTTTTTGTTTTAGTTTTGATTTCTTTTCTCTTTTTCTGTCTTGGTTCACTCTGTGATCTTATCCTTCCAGAGCTTTGGGATCTCGTATTTCTGTGGATTCCATTACTTCTTTTGCTTGTTTTGTAGATAATTTATTGCAATCTTTATACTTGAAAATATGCAAAAGCAGATTTTAGGCCTTTGGGTCATTCTTCGCTATGACTTTGGGAGCAAAATGGTCTCACGTAGTTGGTCACTAGCTCCACCTCACTTAATAGCTCCACCTGACTTTCAGGCTCTGCTTTGTATCTTGTTTAGTGGCATTTGTATGTCCATAAAGAAGGCATAAATGCTTTTTTGGGAGATCTGACAGCTTTTCACTTAGGGACATGTGACAACTCAAAGGGAAAGCAACAGAAAATCATGCATTAATCCCATGGGACAAGCCCGTTCACCTGGCTCTGAACCAAAAAGTATGGCACAGTATGGCTCATTGAGAAGCACAAGGAATAAACCTGACAGTAACTTTAAACAACTCCTTCGTCTTTACTGAGGAAAGCAGCAGGGGTGGTTATGACTGTTCTTTCAAGCAGAACACATAGCTCATTGCATCAAGGAATATAAATCCATTATCAAAATCAACCAATAGGTATGCTTTTCCAAAGGATGTAGATGCCCAAGAAAACCAGGTAAAGTCTGATATGGACAAAACAGAGCCCCTTCACTCCTCCCACAGGTGGTCTGTGGCAGCGGGCAGGGTGGGGCAGCTCTTTGCCAGAAAAAAAGCCAACCCGATTCCTTCTCCTGGCCCACGATGAACTGTGCCAGCTTTGGGAGCCTCCTGCACCACCTGTAGTGCACAGAGTAATTGCCGCTCATGAAACAACCTATGCCACGATCTCTGAGGCACGCATTCTGCTCAGAAAGGGGACTTGCTGTGGTCTGCAGCCCCCTGACACTGCCACGCTGCCTGTGGTACACCACATGGAAGGTGCTGAGTTTGTCATTCCTGTCTAGGATCAGAAGTGCCCACAAAGTCTGCCAAAAGCAAATGAAGAGTTGGCAGAGCTTAGGGAGAGTGGAAGTTTATATGAATCACATCTTTTTTTGTGAGAAGTTTGAGGAAGAACGTGATGTCAGGTTACAACATGTTTGGAAAGGAATGTAGCTTGCAGGACTAAACTGAAATTTATGTGTGCCTCTACAAACCCTGCTGCAGTTCTTGGCTCCTGTGACTGGAAGAGGGGAGTAAGGACAGTTCTAGAAATACAAAACTATTGTTTGAATGCTGCCAACTAACATTGTAGTGCACGTATGGGAGAAATAAGAGGGATGAATATTCAGAACCGTAAGAAACCCATACTAACATTTTTACTGTGATTTTACACATTGTTTTCAAACTACATTCAGACCACAAGATGCTTGTACTGTTATTAATAAGCAGTAATGATCCAAAAAAGAGCCATCCTACTAAATAAATTCCACTGCATTTTTCTGGCATTTCACAGCACAGGAAGGCTCCTATAGTTGCTGTCAGCTTATCTACTGGTAACTAAGAATACCTGTTGCCAATTTATGGATTCCTTTTTTTCAAAATAGTTGCGGAGAGAAAGAGAGAGGATGCTAGGGAAAGCTTCAGAGATAATTCTATAAGGAAGTGACAAAAAGAGAGGGAGGAAGAGCTTTCCTTCATGAGAGATAATACAGTTTTCTCATTCAAATAAAGTTTTTTGTTCAAAGATAAAAGAAAGCAACTCTCGGATACTATAACACCATCACCTTACACATGTACAGGATAGTATGCATTTAGTCCTCTACAGTGAAAAGAAGCTGGGAAAAGTGCAAGAGACAGTTGCTTTTCCCATCTTCTATCAACAAATCACAAAGGAAGATCCAGGTGACAAAATGCCAGCCCAGTTATCTTTTCTACAGAACACTCTTTTATTAAGTAAAAGTTTGTGCTTGCCTCTTTTTAAATTTTAGTTCTGTAAAATGTTGGTTTTCAACGGCTTGCATGAAGCTATGGGAGTGCCCTTTTCCTAGATTTGTCCACATTAAACTTTGAAAAGGCTGATGTGGGAACGATCCATAGAGAGAAGAGCCTGTGTTTCATTTTGTCCATAAAAGGAACTGGATGCATGGCACTGGATTATGTGGAATGTGCATGGGATCCTGCTTACACAGCCTGTGCACAAACCCCAAATGTTTGCAGGCGCAGTGAGCTCTGCTCAGAGCGGATGTTTCTCTTCTGTATGTAATGCTACAGGAATGCCAATCATATTAGTAATTTTACTTCACAGCAGACTGGTATTGCATTAAAACTTTTCTGACATGGAGAACAGTCCTGGGATAAGATGATGTGCAGGATGCCTTTCAGAAAAGCACCCTTTATTCTCTAGCCCCGCTCTTTTTTTTACAGATAGTATCGCTGAACTTATCATGCAGTAGTAGCTGGATGGCACGTTAACGAGAACATTCATAGCACAGAAAACCTCACGTTGCTGAATACTGAAGTTACTGGTCTGAAAGGATCTGTTCCCAGAAAATCATAGTTATCTTTCTACTTACAGAGAACAGTCTGTCTAATTTTTCAGGGACCTTGGATTCAATTCTGACTTCGCTTAAATCAGCTTTGCCTGTTTGACCTCAATCCCAGTTTACACCAATATTTCTGAAAGGCTTATTCTCTCTCACTTGCATTATAGTTCAGCACAGTAGGTGATTTAAACTTTTTCTGATTTGATATAGATATGACTTAGCAGATGTGGCAACATGCTCTGCTACATTTCTTATAGCTGCACTGTTGTTTCTCCTAAAGCACAACATGTAAAATAGGACCATCTAAATAATTAGTGCTATTATTATTCTAAAATACCATTTGATTGGCACGTATATGTTAAGGTGCAGATTTCATCCTGAGCTCCTTATTTCTTTGTCTCCTTGACCAAGGAGCTGGGACACTGGGTGCAAGACCACTTCCACAGCAATACTCTCACGTGAGCTGTGGAGGAACTGGTCATTCACTAAACAATATCCCACCATTGAACCCTCCTGGGTACTGTTCCAGGTCACCTTGGAAGGCACCAGTGTGGATATTGCAAAGAAGGGTAATATAAAATGGAGGTTTGAGAACGGCTCCAAGCAATCAAGCCCTTTTTCCCACTGCACTTAAGGCTGACTAGAGGATCATTCTAATCCTCCTTAAATTGCTGCACAGGTGTTACAATGCCTGGTTTACAGCTACTCCGTCTTGCCCTCCTCAAGTGAACTATACCCTTTCTTGAAGTGCACCTGGGCTCCCAGCAGTTGAGCACACAAAACCTCCTGTGAAAACTCCCAGCAAACAAACACTGTATACAGTAATCCAGAAGGAATAAACCTAACAGTTACTGCTTGATATTTGAACATCGTTTAATGAGTGCCCAGAATTCATCTGTAAATGCACATTGTTAATTTAGGGCCTGCTATTCATTAATTAGAGGCTTAGTGGCAAGTGCCATTGAGCTATCTGCAATGTTTAAGGTTACATCAAGCCCTAGTAAATGGCTTGCTGATAACAAGATGCATCCATCTTCATTACTTGGCCACTCCTGTCTGAGTTTGCTCTGCTTCCTGTAAGGGCTGTGTCACTTGGAACTGAAGAATTAAACTTTTATCCAAACCAGATTCTGCACTTTCACCTCTTTTTATTCCTTGAGTAGTTCCAATTTATTTTACTTAAATGACATCGGATTACCTAACATGGAGAGGAGCAGTAACTTAACCTAAAACAGTCTGCAGATCTTTAGTTCTGGGATAGAGTGTTGCAGTGGGTTAACATTTATAGAAACCATTACATTTATATTTCATCTGATACCGGTTTCAGTGTAAAGAAATAGTTTCTCATTTTTCTTCTCATAAGGTTACAGCTTAGATAGGATAAAAAACCAGAAAAATACAGGAAATTAATTTTAAATCTGAAGAATAAATATCCCTTTTTGTTCAAGTTTACTTTTGCAATGTTACACTCTCAAAATATATATCATTCAAGGCAATCATAATTCAAGTGAAATAATTCACAAACAGCATGAAGACATTTCCATGTAAATCCTCAGCTATACACGTGTCTGTGTGTGTTCACCCAGGGCAAGATCACTGCACCTAGTCTTTTGCTGCTTTCTATTAAACATGCTCTATTTTGAGCAATAATGCTACTGCCTGGGTCTAGGGACATGTAGTTGAACCTAATCATCAACTTCTTAAACTCACTGTTTTCCCTTAAAACTACAAGTATGAGAACTTAAAATAGGAAACCAACCTCTTTTGGCAGATGGTCTTTTTAAGTAGCTGCTGCTAGATACATGTAATGCTACCTGGCATGGTTGTTTAACACATTAGGGTGCTCACAGGTATAGCCTTTTGCTCTCATGAACCACAGTTCAATTTTAAGCATCGCTGCTTGGGATAGGTAATTGTAATCACAATGGAAAGCAAGTTTCTGGATGTTGATGCTCAAACTGCGTGTGTATGTAGGAAGGGAAGAGAAGGAGAGGATACTTGTTGCAATGATAGCTCAAGGGAGGCTACCAGAAAACCCTTATGCCATTGAGTTGGCATACTTATCACAGACTGGCAGTATAGATGGCAGGTTTCACTGAGGAAAAGCCTTCCAGGGTGTTACTGCTCGGCGTGCACACTGCCAGCTGGTTCACAAAATGTACATACCTTTCTCACATGTAAGCAAGTAAAGGAAATGCCAGCTGACATGGGGCAGGCAGATGTAGGGACCATGGCTATGGCCACTACAGCACTCAACTTGCTCAGCCAGGCTGGTGATCCAAAGAGTGCACCATTGACTCTGTAGGTGTTGTACTGCATGTGAGATATCCGTCCCCCACCCCCACCATCTAAGACACGCACAGCTACCAAATTGTGGTGAATAGCAACTTCTACATTTAGAATCAAATTCCAGGAGGGTTAGTTGTACCCATGTATCATTCTTCCATTAGCCTGCATCTTCGTTAGATACTAAATGAGAAAATAAAACTGAAAGGGTGGGGAGAAAAGACAAAGCAGACATAAAGCTTGCTTTGTAACATTTAGACACAAAGTTATCTACATTATCGATGATTGAAACAGACAATCTTAAGCTGAGTATTTCTTAAATTTACCAGAAGGATGAGCTGGACTCTTGAGGTAAGTGCTCTTTGAAGCTAATGTGCTACTGTACAAAGAAAGCTTTTTTTTTTTTCCTTTGAAAAGATAAAGCTAATATTGTGGTGGCACAGGCTACAATGCTGCCACTGAAATGGACGTCAGAGCTGAAGGTTCTTTGCTAGCAGAAAGCTAGATAGAGAAATATTAATTTTTTTTATTTTTCAGACAAAAATTCTCTTCTAGCATCCTAACCTGTACATGCAGGTCTCTGGATAGGAAATCACTCATCTGACCAATTTCTATTATTCAATATTGCATTAAAAAAATCAGAGGAGGAAGAAGAAAAAACTTTGGGCATCATCAGGTCAAGGGGATTTTTAAAAAGGTTAAAAGCTGTTCAGAAGGGTTACAGTATCCATAAAGGCAAATGAGATTATATTTAAAGACTGATGGAGAAAAGCAATAATTGAGATAAAACACTACTGTCTCAAAAAGGTTTAGACTGAGGAAATGCTGATATTAAAGCAAAGAAATTGCAAGACTTACAGATCAGCCATCACATCAAAGACAGCAGAGAATTTAATTAAATTTGCAACAATTATGTTTACTTTTAATGTTTACTAGGTTTTTTACTTTCTTCCATCATTGTTCAGTTAAATATTTTTGTAATAACTTGGGGAATATTGTGATTGTGTGTCTCCAACCACCAGCTGTCAACTGCTGACCTCTCTGTTCCCTGCATCTGTAATGTTACAAGCCTTTGTCCTGGAAAGAGTTATGATGTTTCAATCAAATACATTGTGAAGTTACAAAACCCATAACATGATCTGGATAATGACTGCCTGGATACACTTATAAAATATATTTTAGAACCCCCCAGGGAACAGAGATTGGAAAAAAAATCACAAACATTACTCTCTGCTGTTTGCCACTAATTGAGTGAGTAATCATTACATGAGATGAGTGTTGAATGTGAAGCCTGCTGTTAAGGTGTATGGTAAATAAAATGCACAGAAGTCCACAAACACAAAATAGTTGAGTCAAAACATCATTGAGGTCCTGAAACACAAGCCATAAAAGTACCCTGAGTGCTGAGCTGGGCACAGGATCTCTGTTTAGCCCACATAATTTTGGTATTTCAGCCTATTGAGAAATTACTATTTGGATTTCAAACTCTGCCCTTTTCTCTGCTGTGACTTTTACCCAAGACTTACTAAGTCTCAGAAGCTGTAGTAATTATTGCCAAAGGGAGTTGTGATAGAGAATTGTTTCATACCCAGCCAAAAAATCACAGCAATAGCCACTGAAGAGCTGTATTTGTCTTTTCTGTCTGTGACTCAGGAGCTGGCTCACGTGCTGGGACACCTATAGTCTCTTGATAGATCCAACCAGTTTCTGAAAAACTGAGGAATATGACAAACAGGTTGCCTAGAATATAAATGCCCAAACTGTAACACACAGACCAGTTGAAAGTGGTGCAAGGCTTGATGCAGAGCTAAAAGCTGTTTGTCCCTCTCCCTCCTAATGGTGCCATGGTTGGCCATTGCCAATAGCACGACCTGCCACAATTGCTGCTGTGTAAGAAGCAAGGCAGCAAAACCAGTCTGGGAACACACAGGTTAGAAAACATCTTATAATTGAAAACTCATCGAACTTAGTCATTCTCTGTATGCAAAGGATTTATAAACGGAGAGTGACTTCTCTAATGTTAAATCCGCCCTCCCCTCTTTTTCATAGAGATGCAAACCAATTTTCACACAGATACTACTCTGTGTGTTATGGATTGCTCAGGGTCTCTTCCATTTGAACCTCTTGTGATGGGCCAATTTGCAGCCTCCAGGGTGGGTGATTGGCCTCCTCAATCACTTGGGATTTATTCTGCTCACTTACTGAAAAGTCAAAACCTTTGGGACAGTCATTATTAGGAGAATGACAAATGGTGAACAACAAATCGTCCACTTTCAATAACGAATTTTCAGAGAAGTCATTCATGTCAAAATGCCCAGTGGTCTGCAACATGCTTGTGAGGGGCTATCATGAAGAGGTTCCTGGCTGTGTGAGCAATGTAATGAAAGGACAGCAATGCCATGAATTCACCATCTGTGTTAGAAAAATTTTTGCACATTCCTTTTTATATTATTTGTATCTGTTTATGATAGGCTTTTCTCTGTTACCCTTTGTGAAGGTGTCCAACAGCTTGGCTGAAGGAAATTTCTTTTATATTAAAAAAAAGTTGTTAAAATGACTTCCCGAACTTGCATGCTTTGTTTTATTTCAGCCTCTGGGGTTTTCAAACAGGTGAGTTACCATCTACTACAATCATAAAGAAATAAAAATGATACAGAAAAAGAGCTATGAAACATGTTTCAAAAGAAGGGACAAACCAAGAAAGAATTTCACAGGTCTGTAAATTATCATTTTAATTTGGGACCTATGACAACCTTGACAATGGCCCTTTATGTCTCTCTCTATTGTCTCTATTTATATCATGCCATTTGTATTTACTGTTCATCTAGCAAATAAAGCCTGTTACCAGCACTCAGAGTGCCAGGCTGCAGAATTGCTGTAAGTCTCCTTGGAGCGGTGTTCAGCCACGGGTAAACTAGTCCTGCAATGAGATGCTCCCTATTCTCCCTTGAAGATCCAGAAAGAAGAAATTCATCGCTTATGCTGCAATTTTGATAACCTAACTGGCAGAACGGTTATTCAAATTTTAAGCTTCTAAATGCTGCAAGATCAACCTGGCCATCCACATAAATAATTTTGACATGGTAAGTATGCGAGTGCGATGATAACTGATAAGTGAAGCAATTACCTTGCTTTTTTGGATTATATTAAATGAAGATTCTGATAGAGTAATGAAAAGAGACAAAGCAGACAAAAAGGTGGCTGTAGAGCTTTTGGGCACTGTGTTATCTCTATTATACCATATTGAAATAGAGAAGCTATCACCAATCATGCTTCCTATGTAACTTCTAGCTTCTAACGGTGAACAATGAATAAATTGTCACAAGACAGTAACTGATAAATTGGGATTGGCAGTGCTTTTTAAAAGTGTAAATAAACTTATCAGCCCCCTCACTATCCCCGAAAGGCAGTACAGTTTGCAGAGGATTTTTTATTTTGGTATGTTGTAGCTTGCAAGGTCTCATTTCATTTACCCACCTCAATTGTCCTTTGTTTGGCCATCAGTTTTAAGTAGCCACTTCAGTGTAAGAGTTTACTCCAGCACTAGCATTCTTTTTGTGGTGTACTACAGAGCACTTTGCTTTTGTCCCTATGTGTTTTTTCCTTTGGCTGTTATCCTCCTCTCTTAATTCTCGCCATTCCAATTAGAAGCTGCTCTAATTATATGTTTTTATGCTAGCTTTTATTGCATGCAGAGGCATACAAAGATATAAATAGCACCTCCAAGCAAAGGTGTCCAGATCTTAGTTTCTAAGAACAACTTTGCAGACATTGAGTACCTCATAGATTAATTAGAGTTCTCCAGAACTGCGCTATTTCTTTCCAAAGACCGATCCCAATTCTTTCTAGAAAGAGATTTTGCTACTGATTTTGGCAGGATCTGGCCCAGCATTCTTTTTGGTGGAGGATCATGTGCTGAAACTGATATTTGTACATTGCATCCTTTCAAGACAAGGCACAAATGGAGGGGGAATGTCATTCCCTTGTTAAAATTAATTAAGTAACCTAACACCGTACATCTGGGGAGAGGACAGAAGGGGAAAGGAAGTTGTCCTTGTTCTCTGTTTACCATTTAAGCCCTGCTGCATGCTGCAATAGCATCACAGTGCTGTTACTAAGGCCTCCTATGCTCTGCAGCCAGCTGGGCCTAAAGGCAGTGGCAGAGTTCCTGCTTTGTAGGGTTCATTGCTTTGGGATGACCACATTGTATCCCTGGTTAGAAACTTGTCACACTTTTAAAATTTTTTTAACTTATCATACCTACACTGGACAAGCCAGGACGTTTGGAGACCTTGCTGGCAACATGCTGGGTTTTTAGAAACCCAGTATGGCATGGGTGAGAATGGCAGTGAGAATTTTAGAATGGAGAATGGACACAACTTCCTTCCCTGATGTCAGTAACAACAGAGGAGATCTGTAAACCAGCAAATGCTGACAGCAAGCATCTGTCACCCTTCAGCTTCCCACCTTGATATCTGCAGCTGAAAGTCTCTGATAATGAAGGCTAAGCATACTGACAAACTATAGTCCCCACTGAGTGGCTCTGCACTGCTGTTATTAGACTTCAGGATTAATGCTCCACAAGGGTGTATTGTTCTTGCACATTGTTTACTTATTCAGAAAGAGTTTTTGGTTTAGAAGTCTATCTGTGAAAATCAGGCAAATCACAAACCAAGTTTTTCTTCATGAAAATGAAAGCCTGTTTCTCCTGCTATTTTATAGGAGTTGGTGGATTATGTGGTAAATTCTATGGCTGCAGAACTGCATAAAAACCCCCCACCTTCGACTACTACCTATTGTTCCACAGGATCAATTACTCAGATCCATCTCCCACTGAAGTCAATGTTGAACCTCACACTGAATTCAATGCTCCTGCTACTTATTTCAAAAGAAAGCATTTTAATTGACTCAGAACTATCCAGGTACACATACATCTTGCCTATGTAAATGCATTTTTGTTTCTATTATCCCCACTATCTGTTTCCACCCATAACATCTCTTCACCTATATGCTCAGTCTGCATTAAATTAGAAAAACATTTTTGTTGCAATGACAGTGGGTTTTCCCAAAAGTTCAAGTTTGGGAAAGTATGAAAATGTATTATCAGCCCTTTGGGTGCTAAAAGAGAACGCAGCTTGGCTGGGGACAGACCATCAATCAGTGTAAGCTGAGGCAGTCCTGTCCTCCCCCAAGATCCTGGCCGTAGGCCTCCTCCTCCCCACCTCGGTGATGCTGGCACAAGTCCTCACCCTACCATGCTTTGGCCTGATCAGGGAACTGGCCTGGCTAGAGAGAAGTCTTTCCTTTGGGCTGAGTTGGTTTCCAGCAGGATCAGTGGCTGTATCTGTCTCAGCTGTGCAGCCACATGAGCTGCAGCACCCACGCAGGAGAGGCAGAAGGAGGGCACAGCTGCAGGTGGGAGGGAACACCCCTTTTGACAGCTGCCTGCTGGTTTGATGACTCAATTTAAGCCTCAGATCAGATCACACTTAGAATCATAGCCTCTGAGAGAACTGTGTTTTGAAGAAGTGGAATGCATTGAGGGTGGAATATATCTAAAGAGGGGACAAGAGGAGTAAGTAAAGGAAAATCTTGCCTCCTTTTTCATCAAAACTGTAGTGAACCTATCAGCTACTGTATTGTATCACATACCTGAGCTAGGATGTTCTGCACAGACTACATGAATGTTCTTTTTGTGGTCCTGAGGTTCATCATGCCATATCTTGGCTGCTAACTGTACTATGCTCACACTTCCAGCACTGCATAAGGCCTAAATCAGCCACCCTGAGTTGGGTGGAGTGAGTGATGGTGAGGGTCAACACTCTTCCCCAGCTGTCCAGAGCAATTTACAGGCTATTTCCTAGCAGCTGCCTGGAATACCAATGACATACAACCATTAGTGGACCCAGGAATGTCAGCAAATGTAAAAATGACACATTTCAAATTCAATTTACTGGAACCAATTTTTAATCAGGTAAAGAGTCTGTATGGGCTGCATCAGTAGAATTGGGCTTATGGCAGTATCCATTTCAAAAGCACTCAAATGACTTAGAAATTTAAAGTCCCAAATATAAGAGTATTAGGAGCATAAATGTCTTTGGTTTTCAATGGAGTCCAGACCCCAGAGTCACTGAGATGTTTTCAGAAGTCTGTATTTTGTCCTTGAGAAATTGTATTTCCCCAATCTATTTTCTACTGAGACATGGAACAGACAGAATTACTAGGCTATGAGAGTTGATTCTCATAGAAAAGATTACATGATTTGCTAGATCCTGTTCTTTATGATCATTGATAAAATCAAGGAGAAAGACTAACTGCCTCTTCTTGTTGGGAACTGTGGAATACAGAGGACAGGCTGATAGAAGAGGGTGGAGGTGGTTTGCAAAGCAGTAGATTAGATCAACTTCTTGTCACCTAACACAATCAACATTTTCTTTTCATCTTTACTTTTAGCCTCTTTGGCCTGCAAAAGATAAGAAAGTAGACCAATTGCCTGGATTTAGAGTTGTATTTCTGAGTGATGGTATAGAAATTGAAAAAAAAAATTTCTTTGTGTACGCAGATTTTTCCTGGGGCGCTTTCCCAGTGTTGGAAACTTCCTTTCAGGCTAAGCATACGTTGCAGAGGGCCAAGGAGAAAAACACGTATACACGTTCCTCTGGGATAGGTATCCCCAAAGAATACTGGACTCTCATGACCACTTATAAAAATGTGGTTGATACCCTATCACCTCATGCTTATCTGAATCTAATTTTTAGTCACTCATTCATGCAGGGATATTTTTCCCTCTATATTACACAGGCCTGAATTGCCCAGGTTTGCTACAATTTCCTATACAACCTCTCTAAGAGTGTTACTTTCCAGTGAGGATGTTCATGATTTTTAGCATCCCTTGTCCTCATCAAAAGTATCCCAGATGCAGCATGATGCCAAGTCCTGCAGAGTAGAATATGATGTAAGACTTCAGAGCTATGTGGGTGAAGATGCACATTCAAGGATGGGAACTGCAGAAGAGCTGGCTGTTGAGGTAATATTTTCCCATTGCTTTGCATGATTTGGAAAACTGATACATGACTTTTGGTCTAGCCCTGTAGTAATAATCAGATATGTACAGTGAGATATTTGGTATTGATCTACTCTTAATCAGAAATCAAACTAAACCTTATCTTATGACAAAGCGTAATTAACTATTTTGTTAATTACTATAATTATCCTCCCCACATTTATTTTGACAGCAGTGTCAGTAGCAGAAAACTATTTCCTTAAATTGCTGTTGCCTATTATGAATTACAAATTCATACAATTTTGACAAATGATTTTATTCTCCTTTTAGCAGCATGTTTTGCAACAGACAGCTTTTCAGAAAAAAATGGCCATCTACTTGAAAACCAAGCTAGAAAGGTCACACACAGAAGATTAACTATACTGGAGCTAACAAGCATCACATTTAACCAACTAAAAAATTCTTTTTCTTTCCTCTCCTATGTGAGATTCTTTGGATACCTACATGACATTATGAGATGTGGGGAAACAAAAAAAAAAAAGGGAAGAAGAAGAGAAGGAGAAGGAAGAAGAGAAAACCAGAATGGTTTATAGTAGTCACTAATCCAGAGGTGGCCAACAGGGGACAAATGGACTAAACGTGACCCATGAAATTCTACAATGTGTTTTGCCCATTGAAAGTTATCCCCTTTCTCTCTCTATTGTGTGATGAGGAGAAGGAGAATACACAGAGGCAGCATGACACATTGGTGGTGCTCTGGGACTCAGTACTGGTTTTAATTTTATGATATCCCAAATAGGTGACTTAGAAATGAGACGTGGTTGTGGCCAGAAATCTTTGAAAATGCAGGAATTCAAGTGGGAGCTCTTCATATGCTTTTAAAGCTGGAATCAGACCATCTGCTCCGTGCTTCATTTAGCAACTTCTATTCTTAACTAAAATACTTTTTGAGCCAGCTGCTTCAGCACTGCAATTCCTTCTTTCTGCCCAGCAGAGCTCAACCTCTGGGGAGGACTGATAGAGCTTTTAATATAGTGCATTGTCCAAGCAAAACTGAGGTCCTCTTGCTGGGACAAGGTCTACCAAACAGCAAACAAGACATGTGGCACTAATAGGAAAATTGCTTGCATTAAGATGGGTCTGTATTTTCAGTGGGTTGCATCTCCCACTAGGAAAAGGAGGGAATAGAGAACAAAGGGGCCGAACTACATGTGACCCTAGTACACTCAGTGGCTGCCTCTGTGTTTGCATTTGCAGAGTCTGATTGCTCCTAAGTTGAATTCTTTGTTTCTTGTCTGTACATAAACTTCTAGGCTGCTGCTGACTCTTCAGAGGTGTCAGGGTCATATTTTGAAATGACAGAATAGGCAAGCAAAGCTGGACCACTTAAGTGTTTCAGTTGATACATCCCCTTTGTACAATGGCAGTGATAGAGTTAACTGAGTTGGCATCTCTCCTGTGATAGTATAACACACTTTGTGTTTCCTAAGTGGTAATGACTAACATGGTCGGCAGTTGGTGCCAATACTGAGCATTTGGTTAACCTCCTAGTTTTCTTGTAGCAAAAGTAATTTACTCAGTACACAGACATCTAACCCAGTCTAATCTCCTTGACGAGAGATTACACAGGGGTGGCGGGCTGAAGTGGCATAAAATTCCAAATACCATATCTATTTTTACTCATTGACAATAGAGTAATATCCATGGGACAAGGATTAGTAAACAGAGAAAGATATTCTTTCTTAAAAGCCAGCTTTTCTCCCTGGTTTAAAATTACAGTGGAGCAGATCTTCAAAAATGAAATTAAAAGTTCCTCACTGTGCCATCCCAGGGATGGATTTGTGCAGTATGGATCTATAGGAGGTGGATTTCAGAATTACACAAAGCCACATGGAAATGAATGTGGTGTTCATATGTAGGGCTATTTATACTGGATATACTTGCTTGATTTGAGAACAAGAAACAAAAAGACCAGAGCGTGAGACATACAACTAACCACAAAGGAACCAGGGAGCTTGATTTTACTGAAATACTGATGTGGCTTGTGATACTTGGTGAGCTTCTAGAGTCACGTGGCAAGATAACAAGTTCAGCTGCCATTAAACAAAATGATATTGTTAGCCCTTATTACAGAGGAAAGTTTGAAAAAATGACTGAATACACACACACTGTATTCTGTGTATACTGTGTATATACACACCATACACAAACACTAAAGAGATAAAAAGAGCTAAAATGCACTTAATACAAACCTCATGATTTAGCCTAGTTTCATAATTTTAGGGTTTCTGAATCATGGTTTTTGAATGCATGGGTTTGGCAAAATACCATCATCATAACTAAGCAACAGCTTAATAAATGAATCTAGATGCATTAGCAGGATGTGGAATGTAATGTCAATAAATACTAGATAGGAAATGAAATTCAAATAATGAATAAATTTGAAGAAAATTATAATTTCAGAGATATATCATGAATAGAGACAGAAGGAAGTGCCTATCGCTTAGTTACTCTACTTCTTTTACACACAGCAGAAATGTAGCATTGATGTTAATTAGATCAGGATCAAGCCAGCAATTAGCAATTTAAAAAAACATACTTCTAATATATTTATGTAATAATGGTTATTGATAATTTACTTGGGTTAAAGTCATCACTGGCACTTGGGATATTCTTTTGCAAGGGAAAATACACATGAAGAAAAGTTAAAAAAAATCCATTAAGTAAAATATTTGGGATCATCAATGGGCTGGCAGTAACCCTCATGCCCTTAGCTCCCCAACATCTGAAAAGCATTTCTGTGCGTTTCTACAATTTTATCCAAAAATATGTATTGCCACCAATAAAAGAGCCACATAATACCCATGTACAGACAAGGGATATGGAATCCGACCCGGACCAGACCACAGTTGTGTGGATTTTACCTGCTCTAATTCTACCAGCTCTGCAAACTCATCGGCATTTCTGCTCTACTCTTGCCTTTTTTCTTGGACACCAAAGAGAATATTCTAGGCCTTGATTATGCTTCTGAAACCTAAACACCACCAATATCAAGACAAAGACTCCCTGACAGCTTGACTTGTGTGTTCTGCCATCCCAAGGGGTAGCAGAAGTGGGTGCGCAATTCATCACCCAGCAACACCCAAGAGTGTTTTAGGGCTGCTTATGATTCGCTGCCTCTCTGGTGCAGTTCTTGTGACTTTCTTTGAATTCCCATAAGGATGGTTTATCATCCTTTTCACTCCAGTCCCAGTTCCAGTCTCAGTCAGTCCCAGAGCTTGGTGAGAGTCTTGTTACCCATTGCACCTCCTCCGCCAGCAAGTCCTCGAGGCGTCATCACTGGCTCTGGGGTGACAGATGTGCCATCAGGCAGCTGAGCTGCTCTAATGCAGTCAGCCTCTGCGGTGCACAGGATTTCTCATTTCCACGAGTGGCTTATGAGTGAAACTTCCCAACTTTTGCTGTCGATCTATCTTTCTCCATATTTTCATCAATAGACTCTTCCTTTTACCTCCTTTACTTGCCCTTTCCACTTTTTTAAAAACAATTTCTCTTTATTGGTCATATGATTCAATAAAGTTATTCTCTTGATAAGTGTGAAAGGTCTCTCTTCTTGCCACTGCAGTGTGTACTTCTGCAGCTCCCCATTACCACGGCTTCCGCTTCAAACTATCATCTTTAAAGGTCACTTGTTTCCTTACACATGCAGTCAAGCCCGACAATGATTTAATGACACCTGAACAAGCTCATATTAAAATTACCCACAGTGCGATCATAAATAATTATTAAGCAAAAGAAGAAGAAAGCAAACATGTTTCTTTTCGAGAAACCAACACCAAAGATATTAGTTAAAATGTTAAAGTATATTAACCAATTACATAAAACCCTTTCATATTGCCTTGCTTCATTTCAAACATGGCATGGGCTATTTTGTCTGTGAACTCAAGTGGAACAAAAAGCTGCAGAATGCAATTTGTGTCAGGAGCCGGACTGCGGAGGGACAACTAATTCTAATTAGTGCAAATTCCCCACGGGCCAGCGAGAGGCCTCACGCAGGAGGTGCTGCCGCCGCCGAGCCCCTCTGCCCGCAACAGGTGGGCAGGGGCGCCCGCCGTAGCCCTAGCGACAGCTGAGGGCAGCCCCTTACCGGACACCCCTAATTAATGGCGTGCATGTCCAGTCTTTGAATGTGATATCTTTTAATATAGTTCTGAACTAAGGAAGATTGGCTCTTCTAATTCGTTAAAATTAAAGCAGTGGAGGAGTTTGCCAAGAACCTCCGGGCTGCAATGCCGGTCTCATTTCAAACTCGCAGCCTAAAACTCTTTGCCGATCAGTGCAAAAAGGGTAAGGCGGGGAAAAGGAATTACCGGGGGGAAAAGTCTTGGCGGTCTGATGGCACTGGTATTCTAGTGAGCACGTCCCTAATGCAAAACGTTTCCGCAACTCATTAATATTCAACATTTGATGTATATTAGAAATATGCTTTTAAAATTCTGATCGATTACAAGAAATAATGGTGGCAAGGAAGGCACAGGTCATTAACCTAACTATTAGGCTTCCCAGCTAAGCCTCATTTTGAACCGTTCAGTCTAAAGCAAACTCAGGGTAAGACTGGCTGCCTGATTCCCAGCCTGCCTTTTGTCAGACCTGCTCCCCTTCATGAAAACCGCTTCTGTAAGAGCACAGCCAGCCCTAATGAGAAAGGCAGCCCTCCCGCCCTGCCTGCAGGAGGGAAGGGGAGGGAGAAGATGCAACAAGATTTATACAACATGCCAGTTAGTTAGAAATGTTTTTTAAATAACCAAGAAATGAAGCATACTTCACACAGATTAGGATTATCTCATTTTCAAAGTCTTGTAACAGCTAAACACTAGTGAAAAACTTTGTTTTAATCCTACTGAATTATATACATTGAGTTAAATCAGGAAAATGCTTAGCTGTTAGAGATTTCAGCAACTGGGGGTCTGACACATGAACTGTAAAAAGCATTTTACTTGACTTGCTTTTCTCCACGTACCAGCTGATGGGAAGCTATGGCAGAAGGAGAACTGGCGAAGCCTCTGAGGAGCTTTGCTCTCCTTGCTTTCCAGCAGGCTGGTGCTTCAGAGGAGTGCTGGAGCTGTCCTTGTGTGCTGGTGCAGCGACCCACCATGCGTTTCCGTGTGTGCTGCCCTTGACACTGCCCAGGCTGACATAGTTTATCCAAACGATACTACCAGCTATACTAAACAGCTGTTCTGTATGCCTCCATTCCTCTGTACTAAGGGCTTTATTTACGGACTTTAAATAATCCTTCATCATCATTTCACACCAGTCTTAAACTAACAGGGTTCGTTTCTCTGTCTTTATTACATTTACTTTTACTAGGCATTTCAGCCAAAAACACTCCAGAGGGGTGTGCCAACTACAACTATGTCATAAGAATGATTTTATTAAGAAAATGCCTCCAATGCTACCTCATAGCATTTTCTACTACTATTGTTTGGGTTGCACCAGAGGCTAAAATGTGGCTTCTTTTAATAACACATTTGCATAAGTTGATCTGAAAGATCCCCATGTGATGACATTACTCCAGGGTTGGCCTGTCATCTCAAAAAAGCCCGAGGTGCTGGTCCGAAAGAGATCAAACTCAAGAATTAACTAGTCTTCATAAAGCAGGAATGTCTCTACAAGCAGTAAAACAAATGATTATCATTTCTTTTTGGCGATGGTCTATGCCAAGCTAGAGAAAAACAGAGCTTTCAAACACTGACAATCTGGTATATTGAAGTATGACCATTATTTTTTATTTTCCACATTTTTGGTCCAAAGACAGTTCTGAGTAATTGATTCCCATAATGAGCTATGGTTCGTTAGTCAATTTAATTTATAATTGAATTGGATGGATGTAACTCTGTGTAAAATTGTCTCTGAAGAATCTGTTTTGTTCGTCTGTTCAACTTCTGACAGGGATGGAAGAAAATCTAAATTATTCCCTTCTGCAAGAGGGAAAAACTCTGAAAGTCTCAGCATCCCTTGTGAAATTAAGAGGAAAAATATTTTTAATAGTTGCCATGCAAAAATAATATGGCTTTACTAAAATTTATAGAACCTTGACAATTAACACATTAATGCTTGGAATGGTGGCTTAAAATGAAAATCAAAACATGGGGAAATATATGAATCAGCAGTCCTGCCTGAACAGCTGGAAAGATCACTCTTAACCAGAATGAAAACCACAGATAGATATTTACTGGTAAGTCATGTCTTACTTCTTTGCAAATACTGCAAAAGCTGGAGAATTTGCTTCTCCATGCTTTTATACTGACATTTTGATGATACAACTTCATTGGGAAATGCCTGGTGTGAAGAATCAGACCCAGTGGTTTAAATTTTTCTTCTGTTTACAGCTTGGAAACCCAGAGTTGCTCCCACTGCCATGAAATGCAGGAGTGCTCTAAATTCAGTTTGCTTTTGTAAAGAGATTTGGGAATAGCCGCTCTACTCTCTGTGGGCCTTCTCTTGGCCATGGCAAAGTTCATGAAATAACAGAGCAGTATATGAGAACGACTTCTGCTTCCCAGGCAGGGAAGAAATACCTTGGTTTAGGATTTTGAAGATGAACATGAGGTTCCATTTTTAAGTTAATTTTTCCCTGGGGTTCCTTGGTCCTCAAGACTCCCATACAAACCCACTTTCATTTCAGAGAAAATATTCAGGTTCTCATCATGTGCTGAATATACTTCCCTCCTAATTTTTCATGTCTAAGGAGAATCATTGAGTGTCTCTGTCTCCATTACTGGTCTTAGCAAGACATACCAGTATTGAAAGATACATTTAGCTTACAAGGAAAAGCAAGTGAATTAATTCACTCAATATTTGTATTTTTCTATACAGAAATATAGATATTCATCATTGATTGTGCGTCAGCAGACATATATGCTAGCAGTAAAAGAATTGCTACACTATTATGTAAGCGTAGTATTTTTTGTAATCTAGCCTCATGCAAAAGCAAAATATACATTCTCTGTTTGCTGAAAAAATAAAGTGTACTGAGAAGCATTGCAATGGGATAGGTGATGATGATCAGCTATTATCAGTCCCAGCAGGCACATATTTTTTCTTAACAGCCGCAGGACTGCTGCTCTGAAAGCCAGGCACAAGGATTTTTTAGTTCAGAGCATTTCACATTGCTTTTTAGAGGCAGGCATGACACACGGCTGCACAAACTCTTATGGCCTCCAGTTAAGGGGTCGCTTAACAACCTCATTTGTCTACTTTTGCATCAAGTCCCCAATAAATTCTGATGGGCAACAGGCTCCCAGGCTCCTTACGTTATCCAGATAATGTTTTTTTTTTCCTTTTCCTGTAGCAGTAATAGTAGAAGTGTTGCATCCAATCTTCATCATATTTCAGAGTTTGTTTATAATGTTTCCGACCTTTTTTTCCACTAGCAAGTATTTGCTCTGGTAGAAGGGATATGAGGCAAGTTCAGTGACTGGTCACACCTACCCACCTTTGCTGAAGTGAATGAGGTCATAAAGGTGGAACTGAGGAGAAAATTTGGCCTATTACATCCACTTAAGAGTTACCACAGGCTGTTTATTTCAGAGCTATGTTATACAGATGTAATAGCAGAGGGAGGCTGGAGCTATTGAAGATTGTTCTTATTCTTAATTACTACATTCTGGCTGAGAAATTCTTTAATATAAGTAATTTTCAGCACTGCAAATGCACGGGAGACAATGAAAGTTGTTTCTAAAAAATGTTAAAGCTGACATCAATCATTTATACATAATGCACAAAGCAATGAGGGCAAACTCTTCAGTGCAGATAAGAGATGTCACAGTAAACTTATGTTCCAAGGCAGTGGTATCAGTTACGATCGATCACTTGGTAGCCAGTGGAAGTTACATTTTTACTTTAGTCTTTAAACTCTTTTGACTGCACTACCAAAAGTATTGTTTTAATCTAAAGTGCTAGATCAATATTTCTGATCAATAAGCATTCATTTCCAACTAACAAGGACAATGGTTAGTGGATTCCTTTAAACATTTTCATTTCAAGGAAATCTCTGCTGTTCTAGAAATCAGATCTCTAACAAAGAGTACAAGAAAAAGGAATATGAGCACAAAACATGGCAGAGAACTTCCAGATAAATTCAGCTCTTCTGCAGCACAATTTTCCTTTCTCCTATGATGCTAAATCAGTAAATATTATGTTTATATTTTATTATGTTTATATGTTTATATATAAATATTACCTTCATATTGTAAGTAATTATAAAATTCAACAGCATTATCATTAATTCTTTCCATGAAAGCATGCACAACTAAACCAAACAAAATCCAAACCACAAATGACCAAAACCAAACTGACAAACTTCAGTTGTTGAAAAATTAATCCCTAGTGATAACAAAGTACAAATCAACAAGCACAGCTTAGAAAAGTACCCCTGGTTCACTTGGTAGAAGATTTGGTGTAGCTTCCATGAGCTTCAGAGAAATTCCTCCACTTTCAGCCCAGATGAGTTTAGCCCCAAGAATGGTAACTCCTGGCCCAGCCAGCAGCCAAGAGCTGATCCTCTTTAGGGTGAACCTTTCTTCTTGGACACACACAGTCTTGAGGACTGAGCTCTCCTCCCCTGTTCCCTGGGAAAGCCAGACACCATCTTGCCAGAACATCTGGAAGGTCCTTCTGTCTCTCCCTGCTTAGTCCTGGGCTTTTCAGAGCCCAGCACAATTCTGCTTTAAATGTCCCAGGGACTCTGATGCACGTTAGAGACATGTTTGGCTACAGAGAAATCAGGATTTTTGCCACAGTAGTGTGTACAGACCACTCCCTTTTGCTTTACAAGCCTAGCTAGGAGAGAACATGCTGTCTTCAGTGCCTGCAGCTGTGCTTAGCAATCCCCACTAAACTCAACAGTCTCCAACTTTCCATCACCCCCACACAATGATTTGCTGCTTCTCACACTCTCTTCCCCTCAAGACACTGGCTATTGTTTACATGGCAAGAAATACTGGAGCTAAAATTAAAAACCGACTGGATTCCTTCAGACTGGGCTGTCAGCATCCTCCACTGCAGGAACTATGTGCTCAGTGCCCTCCATCCTCTTGTGGCAGTCCTGGCACTGAGGTGGTGGGAGTTGTTTAACTAGTCCATAGGCACCTCTTACACAGGGTGTTAAGCCAGGCTGATGCAGCCACTGTGCACCCCCTCCATTGGCATCTTCCCCAAAGGATGGGTGCTGAGGGGACCTGAAGCCATGACTGGTGTGCCCTGTGCCTGGTGGCTCCTGCCTACACAGGGGCACTCACAGGGTGTTGCCCTGCCTGTGTGACACCGGGTTGAAAGCGCAGAGTAGAGCGTAAAGCCCGTGCTCTACCTTCTCCTTCATGGCTGGTGACAGAGCTGTGGTTTGGATGGGGTGCAATTAAAATACAATAAATACTGTATTCTATCATTCACGAGGGCTTCACTCCCCTTCATACATCTGTGGCATTACCTCGGGTTTTGAGTCAACCCCAAAATTCAAAGCTAAGTCAGACAATTTGTCTGTTTTAATTTGTATTTATCATAACCAGTGAATTTCATCTGGATTTCCCCCAGAAACATAAATTAGGCAAGATTTGCTCAAATGCATGCATCCCAATGAACCTTAGGAGGAGTCTGGGCCAAGCTCAGTGGTTCATGCCATCTTTGCTCTTAATTCTATAGATGAGATATAGGGGAAGCCAGCTGCTAAAGTGGGTTGTATGCAGATTACACTTTTTTCACTGGGAAATGATGGAAAAAGAATTTTGGCTCCATTAAATACAAAGCGTCCCCTCAGACAGAAAGCTTAACACAAAATGAATGGAAGGTCAAACTTTTGTAGGGCTATTAATCTGTACTGCGACTTATGCAGATTGGAAAATATATGAGAAATGTAAACAGAGTGTTCACTCTGCATTAGATAGCAGGAGATATGCAGAGCCTGAATAGATAACCTTTTGTGAACACTGGGAAGCTGGATTTTATGCGAGAGCTGTATGAATCCTACTCTTTATGGTGCCTATTCATCTAGTACAGTACTCAAGTATGAAGGAGTGGGCGAAGGAGGAGGGACAAGAGGAAGAGGGCTGCTGGATAGATTCATTAATGTACCATAAATGGTAAAACTTCCATTGACTTTAACTAAGCCAAGAAATCAGTCTTGCTTTTAAAGGCAATACAGCCAAAGAGTGATATGGGCAACACAGGACTTTGGGTGATACTAATCTACATGAAAAAGTGGCACATTTATGAACACCCAAAATCACACTAAATCTTAACACAATCTTATACATCATAAAATGCATATTCTACTGCATTTTCCACTCTCTTTTGTTATTGTTTCTTTCTCCCCAGCTATTTTGGCATTGTTTTCCCTTCTTCAGGTGTGTTCCAGTCACAGTAACTCCCTTGTTTCAAAACACTGGTTCCTGTTCATTTATTTTGCTGACCATGCCTTTTCCATCCTTCACTGTAGTCTACTCCTCAACTAGTCATGACCTCTGTTTTTCTTCTGGGCTTTTTATTCTGTTTTGCTTCTCTTATTCGTCTTCTATATCTTCTGCTTTTTCACACAGACTCCTTTCTATCTGTCATTTCTTTTCCTTTGGGTGGTATTCTCTTTATTTACCTCATTGCTACTTCCTTTTTACTTTTTATACTTTTCCTACTTCTGTACTTGCTTTCTCTCTGTTATTTCCTTATATACCCCAGTTCCTTAAGGGAAGAATCGGATTTGGCGGATTTGGAAGAAATGGTGGGAGTTTCCGTCATTGTGTAACCATTTTCAAAATGTTTTTAAAAGTATGAAATCAAACGAAGTTATTAATAAGGACTTTATTTTGTTTTCTTTTTTTTTTTTTTTCTTGCAGGAAATAGACATTTCCTCTGGGCTTTGACAGCAATATTCCAGTTTGGTTAAAATCAAGCAAATACTGCATCATCTGAACAGTCCGTACCAGAAGCTGATCAGGCAGAACACAGTCAACTCCTCGCTTGCTTGGCTCATATCCTTCTCTGCTTCCAACTATTTTCCCCACTACTACAGCCCTCAAAACCTTCTCTGTATGTCACCATAATGTCACTATGTGACTAAAGATGATTCAGTAGCCCACTGCCACCCACTCCAGCTAGGCATTCCTATAGCCTAGTCAAGAAAAAGATACTGGATGTTTTCCACCCTTCCAAGGTCGAGGCTTGTAACTTCAGTGCTCTGAAAGCACCCAGGTCTCTCCTCTTCATGGGCAGTTTAGCTCTCAAGCTCCTGTGCTGCGCTCTGAATTGCAGTTCAGCAAGATGTTTAAATGAAGTTAGTACAAATAATTCTCTTTGAGCTCACCACCTACCTGGTGCTCTGCAGCAAACACCAGGATTGCAGTGCCTTCTGCCATTGCTTACATCAAATCAAAGGAGATGGAGAGAAGGCAGAAGAGGCGCTAGACTAATACATGACAACAGTCTACAATCAGCCACAGCCCTGCTGGAATCTGAAGACTGTTACTGGCCCGTGCAATGGCGTTTGGGAGCCTCACTGAGCTAGGTGTCTGAGGTATGACACAACTAGCAGTGTGTACAGTACATGCGGCATATTAAACAGCTGATGTTACATGCTTTGGGGGAATATTTCCCCCCAAATAACTGTGGGAAATATTAATTATTTATGGAATATTTGCATAACTGCATAATGTGTCTAGATATAAATAACAGATTATTTGCATAACTGCATAATGCCACTAATCACAGGAAGAAAAAAAAGAACAAAATATTTCTGGCATTTGATCACACTGTGTCATATATGCTCTGTGATTCTTCTTCAAGCTCTCCCAGAGAGAAGCCAAAGCACAACTAAGCTCTGTACTCCTGTATTCCATAAGAGGAACAACAGATACATTTTCAAACACTTTGCAAATCCTGTGTAAACAGTAGTCCAACTGCAAGGCCTTGCAAACGCCTACAGGCTGGATGGCGTTTTGCACAGATTATTTGTCCAAAATTGGAAGAGAAAAACAGACCACATGCACAAGCTGCATGAGTTTCTACAACCAAAATTCACACCTCTGTCATCCATCCTGAGTAATACTGTTGCCACTAGTCTCTTAGGCAGCAGTTTTCATCCTTACATCAAAGTGCTTTACAAGGGGAAGAGGTACTGTTCTGTAGATAAGGACTCTCAGGCTCAGAACCATGAAGTGACGTTCCCAAAGTTGGAGAGCAAATCAGGGCTAGAAGTAGCATCGCCAGGATCCCATGCTGGCCTCCACACTAGGCTGCATCTCACCAGGCAGTAAGACATTCTGCCTGACCATTAAAATTTGTGCTTGATGCATGACTGCTCCACAGGCCTGGGCTGCTCCGTGCAGAGCTGCCCACCTTCCCCTTTCCATTAAGCTGGATCCTTTGTAACCATCCAGTAAGTTTCTTTGGAGGGGGGCGAGACTGGCTCCATCTTTCCTGCCCAGGGGAGGCAAAGACACTGTGCCTGCAGCTCAGTGGCATGCAGGCTTGGGTGTTGGGTCAGGGAGACAGGCTAAACGCCTGTCCAAGGCTATGGCACAGCAAAGCTAAGAACCAGCGTGGAAAGGGAAGGCAGCTCATGCCATGCAGAAAGATGTCAGTCCAGAGGGATAGCTGTGTGCACACTCTTTCTCCCTGTCATCAGGGAGCTCAGAGAAACACTGGAGTGATCCTACTCTAGCTCAACAGCATCACTAAGCAAAAACAAGCCTGAAAATACGAGCTGAGTTTGTCAAGCTTTAATATTCCCTAATAACCACTGTTCGTTTCTCTGTTAAAGATTTCCTGATAACTGCTGTTCTTTTCTCTGTTAAATACTATTTACCTCAGTGCTGGAGTTTCTAACATACACAACACTGACTTCATTTTTAATGGTATTTTGGTCTAATTTCAGAGCCTGATTTCCCAGTACAAGCTCAAGTAACAAATGTATAATTATTCTCATAAATAACTCAGCACCTTACAGTAGGTTTCAAACAAGTTTCCCCACAAGGCACAAGTGCCCTATATTAAATTCTTTTAAAGTGTAAGTTGATTAAGGTAAAAATTAGTTGTTATTACCTTATGGACATTTTAGTTTTCACAGCATTTCAAAGCTGGTCCTATCAGGAGTAGATTTGTTGCCGCCCACTGGTACAATCATCAGGAAAATTAATAATCATGTTCAGTCTGACTATAAATCATTGTGGTACAGGCAATTAATTTCTGCAGAAAAATGGAAGATCTATAAGTAGTATTATTGTGTAAACTACATGTTGTGAAAACTCAGATCCAGCACAGGCAGATTACAAAACCAATGCTCCTAATTTCAGAGTGTGATAATGCTGGATGGCCAGAAGTTCTGAATAAATAATGCTGGCAGCACCTAGCAGCTTATGGTTGTTGTATTGTGTTTATGCTGTATTTGTAATTCTTGAACCCAATACAAGCATATGTGCTAACTTACAGAGAGTGAGTCTGGACAAAATGATCACAGCTAAGTTTTTTCATACATCTGCTGCTAAAATTAGGTGGTTTGTTGTATTTGTTTATATCCTTGCCATTACACAGGGCAGATTTCTATATAGCATGCTTCTTTTCGGTTAAGGCCATGGTGGTCCTGGTGAGAACAGAAGAAAGATGATGTGTACACATGCAGACCACCACATGCCCCTTGTAAGCTAGATTTATATTTCTCTACCAACACATGCTACAATCCTGCAAAGACATGTGTTTGCCAAAAGTTAGATAAACGTAGCATCAACGCCATAAAGTTTAGTTTGTGTTTAAAGTAAGAGAAAGTAAAGCAGTTAAAAGCTCGAAATTTTTATTGGCTTACTGATTAAGATGGCATGTCCTGTAGCACTATGAGAGATATTGTTATAGAAGACTGAAACTCAGTTTCATTTGTTATAAATAAGTCAAATGATTCCCAAAATCTCTGGATTTGATTTTTCAATATTTAGGAAATCAATCAAACAAAATTCACATACCAGAGAAACAAAGTAATACTCTGCCACCAGCTTTAGTTCATTAGTCAAATTATTCTCTAGGGATTAATTTCAGTCAAATTCACCCTACCTGAAAACATTTGAACAACATTTAATAATGCCTTGGACTGGAGGCTACAGGCTAGATGAATGGTAAAATCTTTACCCATTTGTTGCTGGGTTTTCAAAAGCCAGAATGAAAATGTGTAACAATGGAAGTAACCATGAAGTGAAGCGTCTATGGAAACGAAAAGCGATAAAATAATTCACATTGTGACTATTCATATAGAAAAAATTTGAAATGCTGTAAGTAAATGTTTTCTAAAGGCATTTAAAAAAGACAGATAGACTTCCTTTTTTAGCCACTTACATAATGTCTTCCACTGCTTGATCCATCTTTGAAATCAAGTACTTTGAGGTATAAGTATCTGCACTTCACAGGGAAGTTCATTATTGAAGAAGAGCATATCCATGAATAAGGAAGCTCTCCCTTGGAAAATCTTGCAGGACATTTTTAATAGTTTCTAAGATGGAAGCAGAATGGACAAATAATTATCTGGCATATGGGGCTCCCACTCATTTCATAAGAGTGAAAAGAATTTAATAGGCCATATGAATGGCATTTGTCATTTACTAAATGTTCAGGTGTGTGTGTAAAAGTGAAGCTATGAACTATACTATGTATCCCAGAGAAGATGTACCTAGATGCTTTACTGGATGAAACAGCATGCTACCAGAAAGCTACTGCAGGTAGTCAGAAAAGAAAGCCCAATTTCCTCATTAGGAAATAGATGTAAATAATTCAGGAATGTGATGTTTTCCATTGAGGTACCTGATGCATTTAGTGCATTTTAAATAGTTGAAGGAAACTCCAAAGAAATGTACCTGCTTCCACAAAGATCTACACAGATTTTTATATTAATATATGGGATTTTGGACCACATCGCTGTCTGCAATGGTATAATTCATTTACTAAAGACAAGCTTGTGCTTAAGACATTGAGAAAACCATTGAGAAAACTCTTTGCACTTCCAGTAAACCTGCAAACAAATGTACCAAGATGGTAGAAATAAATTTGGTTTTCACTTTGTCTCTTCCCTTTTATTTCCCATACCCCCAGAGGAAATCTGGATCTTGCAAATGAACCTAGCCATGTCCTTAGCTGCTTTTGAGTAATGATTCAAATAATTGCTGTTAACAAAATTTTGCAATTTGTCAGCTAACCTGTAGGATTTACTGGGCAATCATTGACATATTTCAGGAAGTACAAAGGCTGTTCACATGCCTGGATGAGTGGTCTGTGCCTATCCATGCTGCTTGTACTTATACAGGCTTAGCGGGCTGGGATTGCCCACTGTACATTTGCCATACAGATAGAGAGGTCTGAAACTCTCATATACCACCCACATATGCCCCAAACCTGCTGTGTACTGTTAAAGTGTAGCTAAATGTGTTCTTTCATTTGGGTTTCAAACAACATTTTCATTTTAAATTTAGGGATTGAGCCATAGCCAAATCCGTGTTATTGTCTAGGTTTATATGGTCATTACAGAGCTTTGGTAAACATCTAGGCATATCATATAGTTGAGTGTAATCTATCTAATCTATCTGTCTATCTCCTTGCAATTTTTCCCATATACGGGACACGAATCTTAGGCAGGGATTTGAGGATGTATTAGGATAGTATCAAAAGAGATGAAAATCACAGCTGTTCCAGCTAAAAGCCCTTCCCAATTTCTTAAACAAACATAAAACTGTGTTGAGAATTTCCCAGATTCACCTGGTTCAGCTGTATACTAAGAGTGGTTAAATTAAATGATCCTTCTCACAAAGGTCAAAAGTTAAGTGTCCCTGGTTACATGAGGCCTCATGCCTAATGGGATGATAATCCAATTCTGTGGCATCTAAAAAGAATCCTTCTCCTAGTTATTAAATATGCATGTCTATCCCAAGCAAAATATATTGGAGCAGTGAGAAGTGGAGCTAATATACTGCACCAGAGTAGAGTTGCAAAAAATGTCAACTTGGAACAGAAGAGAAGAAAAAACAAACTAAACCTCCCACAGACAGTTCCAAGGGGTAAAAAAAATTAGAAAATTATTTGCAAAGTCAAATGCTCATAACAAAACCCGAAAGAGGACCACTCTCACGCTGAAGTTACGTGACTTTTCCCAGGCAATGTTTATTCTAATTTTGACATAACATTTTAATAATTGCATTAACTGCTGATAAAAGAAAGAACGGGAACTTCATCTTGCAGGGTAGTACCTCCGCAGCAGGATTTGTTTCCACAGACAATCACCTATGTTATCTGTAAGATTTTCCTATTTTCATGTGGATACCATTGCAAGTCCCAGTTGCAAAGAAACAAAATATCACTGTGGAAATTAAAGTTTCGTTAACCAGAAACCTTACAGGCAACCACCCTTTTAATCCTTCAGAGCTGTTAACTGCCAGAATTGCATGGAGTTAAGACTAGTGAAACTCACAAGAACTTTTAGTAATGCATTTCAGCACTTTTCTGCTGTGTTACACTGCTTTCCATCAACAGCTTGGGAAATTCTGAACAGGTAAATGAAAGAGGCAGATGTCAGACCCTCTGATCAAGGTAAGCATGGGGAAATGCTAACTGCATTTGAATGGCACTACTTGCCAGGTATTGGATATTTTCAGCAAAAGAAATCAAGGGTTACAGGGTGTAATCCTTTCTGTTGTAGCCTCTCCCAGTGGTTAATCACTTTCATCATTAAAAGTATGGGCCTTATTTGTAATTAGACTGCCATGCTTTGTCTGGGAAGCCACCGGTCCTTGTTATGGCCTTCTCTACTGGCTTATACAGTGTAATACCTGGAAATGTTTTTTTCCTGGAACATACATTAGACTGTTATCTCCAATCATCTTTCTGATATTCCGATTTTGTGAAGCCTCACTCACTGTAAAACATTTTGTCCAGTCCTTAATTAACGTGTAGTGTTATTTTTGCACTTAACCTCCTTATTAAAATAGGAACACCAAAGCTGAACACAGATTCCCAGTGTAGCCTCATAATAATGAGCACAAAGCTAAAATCTCCCCCTTATTGCTCACTGCTCCCCTGTTTACATAGTAAGGACTGCAGTAGCTGCTTTGGCCACCTGGAGGTCAGGATCAGTGCCTAAACTTTTCCTGAATCGGTGTTTTCCTGAGCACACTTCCTCTTTCCATACACACAGATGGCATTACTCATTCCCAGGTAGCTTTGCATTCAGTGACCCTACAGCACGTTGTATTTGACCAGAGTAGCCTACCAATGCCATCGCTCCATGAACTCTTAAGCCACCACTTGCCTGCTGATTCTCATTCCTGCATTGTTCCCTGTGCAGCCATGACTCTACATCAAAAACAAGCACTTTCCCTTCCTGGGAGAGTTTTAGCTGGCACACCATTCCCATCATCAGCACACCAACACCTGTACCAGCAGTGGAGGAGAGTGCAGGGCTGGGAACGAGTACTGCCATAATGGCCTCAAATGGCTGTGGAAATAAAAAGTCAGTGACTCAACTTCCTCTGTCTGAGAGTCTTAGCCTGCTAATTAGCTACCAAGTTACCAAAATGCTGTGAAGAGAGGAAGCGCAAGGGGAAAGGAAGAGAGCTCTGACACCAGCTGGAGCGAGGGGGAGTGGCTGAAGAGTGAGGGCAAGAGCGGCTGCCTGAACACAGTTCCCCTCGCGTCTGTGCCGAGCTCCTGCTGCCAGACACGTCACTGTTTCCCACCCAGAGTGCACAAAGGGCTGAGCGATTCAAGCTGCTGGTCGGCAGTGCCTGGGAGGGAGAGCTCTGCTCTGGGCTGAGGCCCATCTTGCCACCCGAGCAAGGAAGGTGGGTTTGGTGATTTACTTCATAGCCACCTCCCTCCAACTCCCACCGCCCCCACTAGCAGCGGCTGCTCTCCCACACCCTGGGACTCCCTGTGTGGCAGGGGCTAGCTGCAAGTTCAGCTCTTCAGGGCTCTGCAGAGGCAGGGTGAGCGGCAGAACCTCGCTGCCCAGCACTGGTCCTGTTTTGTCACCGATAACCCGGTCCCAGGCACCGAGTAAAGCTGGCCATGCTGTGCAGCCTCCTGGCAGGGCACTCCCCTGTGAGCTCCAGCCTCCCACTCCTCCATGAATGGGCAGTTCAGAGATTCTCGAACTGAAACAGGCACCTCAAGGAGCAGAGACCAGCAACCAAGTCTCCCCATATCAGCCAGCTGTAGATTAAAACAAATACAGAAACATCCAAGGATCCAATAAACCCTCGAAAGTTTGTATGCGACTCAACCAAAGGAGCTGGAAAAATTACCTCTGCCTTTTTTCTGATCGTCCTTCCCCAACAGGCAACACAAACTCTGCTTGGCTTGGCTTCATACTGAGCACCACCCAGCCCAGGGAACCGAACACCAAGGAGTAACACAACAGAGACAGGGAGTGGCGTGACCTTTCATATGAAGGCAGTGAGGACTGTGTGATGTGGCTGCTGTACCCCACTCCTGCAGCTGAGCAGCAAGGACTGACAGAGCACAGTTCTCTCGTAAGGTTGGGTTTGAGGGTGAAGCAAGAGTAGAGCTCAGTTGCAGATTTAACAGCACTCATAGGTCGCCCTTTCAAGATTTCCTTCATAATAGAAATTTCATGAGACTCATCAAGTTTCCCACATGCTCACACATTACTCATCACTGTGGTATTTGAGCACCTTAGACCAGCTGTTTCATGTGAAACCCGTTGCCACGGGCCAAAATCTCTGGAGATTTTGGATGTATATTAGTAGTTCCTATTCAGTTTTGGGTCCAACACAGACTTCGGACTACTAAGACATTTTGAGGACCTTAGATACAGAGGTTCCGCTTTGGACTGATCTTTCTTCCTTTACCAAAAAATCACTGTTTAGATCATTTCCACTGAAGTCACTCTCTGTGCATCTGTCTTCTTCACCAGTATATTCCCAGTGTGTTCTTTGTTGCGCACTGTTTTAATTAGTATTACACAGTCTTGTATATTCAGCAAAAAACCCAAAATATGACAAATGTGATTAAATGTTTCAGTTTTGAGAACATCAGCTTAGGTAAGCTTTTACACAATAAGGCATTAATAATCTTTTGCATACAATATAAAACAATTTTCTGTGATTGATTAACTGTGTGCTGATCTTAACAACGATAACAACGGATGAACACTTTACTTATTGTGTAGGCAGATACAGTTAGAGAGATATACATAAAAAATTACCATAGAATTAGGAAGTAAATAAATGTCTAAGTCAAATATTTGTGCTTTTATCCTTGGAATCTAATGATGACAAAGTTTATCGGCTATTTTACATTTTACTCAGCAGCAATCATGTGGTTGGTTATCATTGATAGATGAAAATAGAGAAGAACTGGGTTATGAATTCCAATAAATAAAGCATTTTACTAAATTTATATGCATCGGTGTGTATGCATTTGTGCCTGCAAACTACGTATTATACTTGAAATGAAACAGGGGAGGATAAAAAACCTCAAGCCCCACAAATGAAGTAACCAAGGCTCTAGGTATTAAATGTTAATGTTATCATAATGTGTCTGGTGTGTATACACACCACTGCTCTCTACTGGGTTAAGTCAGAAATGCTTATCTTTTACTCTAAATGCCTATACCGTGACTAAGTGAAAATGATTTTTCCTTAGCTCACTTGATAAGTATTTGTTTACAGAGCAAGTAACAGGTTTTAATACTGATGCTTTGCATAAATTAAGGTGGCCATCTTGGGTAACCTAGTGACAACAACCCCTATATAGGGCAATTGCACCTCAACTAGTTTTACTATAAACTAGAACTAAAATTACATTAAGAATTAAACGGACTTTTTTTTTTAAACAGCTCCTACTCATTTAAAGATATCAACTACCCATTCAAACTGCCTGTGTCTTTGTTTCATGTCTCTGGTCCCCATAGGCAGAGCCATCCCAAACACCAAGCAGTTCAAAGAAGCAGATAATTAACTACTGCCTATTGTACAAATTGCACATTTTCAATTAATGTTCTACCTCACAGGCAGGGCAGTTACTTTTAATCAGTCTCATGACATCAACTATTGTGGTTACTGTTCTCAGATACTAGAAGGCACCTTGATGGTGCCATGTAGGCAGACTGCAGCACATAGCCCCTTCATTTGGTCTCTGCTGTGTGTAGTGCTCCTTCCTAAACATTTGAAAGAAAAAGGTTATAAGGTGAGAGAATCACTGAAGGTCACTCTTCTTGGGAGAGGCTGTGCATACAGAGTTCAAATGGGTTTTAGTTCCTATGCTCACAGTTTTCATAGCTTCAGGCCTGCCCTATGCTATGGAAGATGACAATAGACATCAGGTGGACACAGAAGAGATTCAGAGCCATTTTCTCTTTGCATCTGGCTTGCAACACACTCCATTAGCACCACTGCAGATGGGTGTAGTTTAGAGCAACCTCGAGACTACCACAGATAACTTTGGTGGCCCCCTAGAAACTGAAAAAATGGCTTTCCTTTATGTTTTTTTGTGTCCTGTGCTGAGCACAAGATTAGCTGGTATAAGAGCCAGGGTTAATCCCTGTACTTGATTTTTTTTTAAAATAGCCTTAAAATTTTCAACACTCTAGTGAATTAAGAATATAAAGTCTTTGGATTTGGGGTGGGGGTGGGAGAGGGAGGAGAGAACAGAAAACTCAGGGAGTAGAGCAAAAAAATACACTTCATTTTCACAAATAAGCGAATGACCTTTATAATGCAGTTGGAGCCTTGCTTCTTGTCAGTTATGGGTCAGTGCCGTATTACTGTATTGCCCACACACTATTATTGCAGCAATGCAACTGCACCCCTAGAGGGAGGTTGTGTCAACATTTCTATTACAAACCTCTCTTTCCAGAAGGTTAAAACCTGCCCGTCAGCAAGGAAATAACTTTATTAAAAACAAACCTTGATAAAAATCCATTTGGCTACTTTCAAATGACTACAGCCTTGTCCCAACACAAGAAACATACTAGGTTCAAATGCTCTCATGCAACTTTAGAACACTTTTGCTCAAACCCCTCGTTTGGCTTGGCTGCACCCACGAGACTTGGGGAGGGAAGGCACTGAAGGAAGACCCCGGCTTCCTGCAGCTCCTCATGACTTTAATGCCCTGGGCCCTTCCAGGGGAGGCTGGAGCCTGGAAAGGCTGCTGGAAGGTAAGATTTTCCCGGAGACCCAGACCTGTGCCAAGTCTCGGCCCCCTGCGAGCTGGAGCCTGGAATCAAAAGACAAGGGAAATGTTTCGCTTCATCGCAGACATCTTCAGATGCCTCTTTGTAGTAGAGGCGACTTTTGCCCCTGCTATGGAAATAGCTATGGGAAAGCAACAGTGACCTCTATCAATACAACTCCCATTAGCGCAAGGGTAGTGCATCTATCCCTAATATTGAGTGAAAGCTAGGGTTACAAATATATATATACATATAAAGAATTATACTAAACCTGGATTTGGCCCCATTTGTTTAAAAAAAAAAACCCATAAACATACATTGAAGCCATACACCAAAAAAGTTTTAGAGGACTCAGAGGGGTCTTTCTGTTGTAATAGGTACATTTACTTGGGTTTTCAGTCCAAAAAATCTTTTTTATGTGTAAATCTGGCTGGTAGATTTACATATCCAGGCAGCTTTTTAGAGTGTCAGTCTCTTGTGTGTAAATAAGAGATGTCATTTGTTAAGATATAATAAAAAAAAACTTTAAATCAAGTACTTTATATTCAAACCACCCCCTTTAAAATGAAAACAAGAGTCTGAAACTGGCCAAGTCAGGCTATTTATTCTACAGTGCAAACTCTCTCACTTTATGGGAATTTTCTCCTTAAGACCGACAGTTAAAAAATAAATAAATACATGAAAATAAAATAAACTATGACGTATTAAAAAGAAGAGGTGCTGTTCAAAAGAACTGAGGTTCAGATGCACTTCCCACCATGTCTGCTTTGCTTTTGAGCAATCTTGCTCACAGATAAAAGCACTTTAGATCAAAACTCTGTGTCAAAACAGGGCCAAAAGAGTTAAGTCCACAACATGAGTGCATGGCAATGAAGTAAAAGAGTTTCTTCCTAACATAGAGTTGAACTGGAAATTGTGGCAGCCTCACAGAGCATTAAAGACCTGCGAGTCCTTGTGAAATATTAACAAAGTAGAAAATTCCAAGATAAGACCCTGGAATGAAGAATGTGTCAGCAGAAAGAGGGATCAGAGTACACTGTGTGGCTTCTCAGTTTGCTCCCTGAAAAACACAGTGTACAAATTAACCACTGTGTCCTCTGAATCCCAAACCACTTGTGTCCTCTGAATCCCAAACCACTTGGCAGCAGGAACAGGAGAGGCTTTGCCGGATACTGCAGTCTGGTTCTGCTCCCTGGTTCCCACATAGGCATTGCCTAAGCCTAGGACTACTGTCATGAGCAGGAAAAGGAAATGCAGGATGAGGAGAGGAAAAAATCTCCTTGTGCTCTTCTGATCACTGCGATTGCAGTTGCATTTCATGAATCCCCAAGACTGCTCTGCAAATACAGCATCCTCTGATGACAGTGAGACCTGCAGATGCCTAATGGCTACTCCACAGCTCTGAGGATTTTGCCTTTTTCCTTTGCTTCCCAATTCTTTTCTTCACCTAAATGTCAAAATCCTGAATCCCGGGATTATTTTTTTAACTGATGATGTGATCTTTCTCTGCCTATCTGTCCACTTTCAACACAATTGAGGGCTTGTCAAGTACATGAATCCTTAGACAGTTAAAAAAAAATTAACAAGAAAGATCTGCAAACTGAGACCCCTTCTGTATGGCAGTGCAGTTTAAACAGATGTTACAATTCTATGGACCCTTCTAAAAGATGTCTTGTAGACAGCCACATCGCATCAGAATCTATAAGCAACACTTTAATGTTTGGATGAAATACACAAATGAAATGTGAAGGAATGAAGGCTAATTCAGTAATGCAAGATCCATTAAACTATGCAAGTATGCATGAACTGTAAAAAGTGGATCCCATACATATCAGCTATAGCCCTTAGCTGTTAGCAGGTGTGAATCAGTCAGTTGTACAATTCATTTGTCTACCTAATTGCACTGAAGATAGGCTTTTACTTTGCCTATAACATCACTAATGAGTAGGTTTTCAGTTCGATCTAACTAATTAATTCTTGTTAACTTCCTTTGCATTGCTGTTCTTTTAATTTAACCAGAGACAGCACCAGAGTTGCTACTAGTGTTTAGTCTCAACTAGATTACTCCTATTCATTAAGGGCTGTAATTGTTGGTCATACCCTCCCAAATGGTCATTACAACCTCTGGCTTGCATACTGAATAACAGCAATTTCCTGACTCCAACAGACTCTCATGTGAGGGAGGAGAAAATGCTAATAAAGAAAGAATAAATGATTCTCTGCTTCATTCAGTGCTGTGTAGATTTCCTTTACAGCAGAAATTGTACCGAGGTGGTAAAATGGGTTTCTTGCAGGCCCCCTACCTCCACCCTGAGTGAAAACAATAAGAACCAAGTCAAGCATTCCCTGCTACTGTGATTACAGCATCCGTAAAAGTGATTATATGGCTGCTGTAATCAACTTCAATGAAAGCTGCCTGTTAGAGCTTCAATAATTACTCATTTCTGTTAACAGCTTGCTTTCAGTTTAGTACTTTGAGGCCTAGGAAAAAAAAAATGGTGTTTTAATAAAAGATCCTGTGAACGCAGTATTTTGGGGTGTAAGAGCTTGTGTGTGGGCAAATAATAAAAAAAAAAAAGCACATGCAACTTTTTTGTCCTGTTCTCAATAGCAGTCCCTTTTCATTTAAGCTCAGAATCTATTTAACCAGCAACAAGCACAAGTTCATACAGGGTTCAGTCATGTACTGAATGTTTACTGAAGGAGGCACAATAGTTTAAATAAAGTGGCGGTTTTAAATATTTTACCCATTTCTTTAAACAAATTGCCAATCCTTAAACTCTGTGTTAAACACATTTCAAAAGCAAAATACCACAAAGCTCTCTTTCAATAAAACCACTACTTTTGTCATATTATGCCTCCTCCTTCTTGATGTATTTTATTTCTGCAAAGCTCTGGAGAAGAATGGAGCTTACAGAAGTTAAGGGCTCATTTTTAAAACAAAACAAAAGAACCGTTTAGTCTGAGATTAAAACAACACAGGTCACCATTGCCCTCTGAAGTTTGATGTTCTGCAGAGCGATACCACAGCTAGGGACGAGGGAGACAGACTGCAGAGAATTAAAGTTGACCAACACTTCCACCCCAAACTTAAAATCCCAAGCAACCTTTTCTTGAGGTTAAAAAAAATCCCAAACAACAAATAGCAGAGAAACCACTCCTCTTGTTTGGAAAACTTCAAGACTATAGTTTTATTTTTCTGGTGTGTCTATACACTTCTCCTTTTGAGCAAAAAAAAACCCAGAAAGGAGGTTCTCAGAGTATCCTACAGACAGCTAAAGTATTTAAAAATGCTGTAAGATATTATAAGAAACTCAGCGAAGTCTGCTTCAGTATAAATATATAAAAGTAAGTATAAATAAGGTTGTATACCTGGAAATATTTTCTTCACCTAGAATCCTTCATTCTTCACTTTGGAGAGGTTTACAGTAAGATTACCTGCAACTCAAGGGCCAAGTTTCCTGAAGGACAAGCTCTGTGCTGACAAGGGGCTCCTGCTCAGGGTTTCTGCCTCTGCAGGAGTCCTAACAAGCAATGCAGGCTGCTGGGGGCATAAGACATGCTGCAAAGAACACACGGCTCCTTCCTTAAAACAGGACTGTGTGTCCTGCAAAGACTTGCAGCTGATGGCAGCATTTGTACCAGCCAGATGAGTGGCTGGTGGGACTAAATCTCCCCCTAAACTACAGATTCCAGGGCAATGGAGTTCACTGCTGTCTTGCCTTGTACATGACAGGGAAGTACAAATCTTGATCTGACGTGTGAAAGGGAGGGGAAGCACTTGCTGCTTTAGCACCTGATCAGCAACATCAAGGAGAGCTTAGATCTGTAAACAATACATACACTTTTTTTAAAACTGCCTTGGCCCCAAAATGCGTAACATGCTCTCTGTCCTCGGTTTATCTGATAGGTGAAGTAACAGGAAAAAAAATGTTATTAATGTCTTGAATGTAATACAGTGCATGACATCTACATAGCATCTTTCATCCTGAAGGATTCCAAAGCACTTTATAAATGATACGCTTATGGAAATTGCTTCCCCGTTGGAGTGGAGCCAGCACTGGGGTTTAAGGCAGCAGCCAGCTGGACAAATGCTCAGCAGCACAGATTTGGTCAAGGACAACAGTTGGAATTATCTGCTCTTGCAAAGACTGACATGAGTTATAAAGAGCCTAATTTTCCTTGGTACCTGCAATCACCGCTTTATTGTGCATGCACTAACTATTTGGTTGCATCCACTGTAATTTCCATAAACCTTCCACTATTTCTGAGGACAGAGCATTCTCAAAAAGAGATTGCACAGGACTGGAAATTGCTTTCCCTAGTGGTCCATTAGAATGTAACTCTGCTAGGAAAGAAGGCACTGTGAGTGACCTGTGTATTGTGCCAGCTGCCTAGATATGGTTTCAGTGTAGGGCAGCATCTTCAGTTGGCACAGCCCCATTTACTTGAAAGGATCTGTTCCAAAGCATATCATCTGGGGTTTCACTTCATAAAATGATTCCATTTTACAATTTCATTTTCCTTTCCTGGAAGGAACTCTTGACAAGGGATACCATGAACATTTAAAAAAAAAAAAACCAAGTTATTTTCCTGTGCACATCAGAGGATGGATTCATGGTGCTGCTGTTTTCTTTTTGTCACTTTGTGTGCACGGTGGAGTTGTAGCATCAGTTTCATCATCTTTTCTTCTCTCTACTTCCACACAAGAGACTTCACTAAGGGCAGCCAGCTTTGCCCTCAGGGCAGAGGCTATCTCTGAATGGACAAAGTATTCCTGAAGTCTATGGGCTCCTGCTGCAAGACAGAGGACCCTTGCCTCTGCTTTACGTTGTGTGGAGCAACCTGACCAGTGCAGATCAATATTAGGTTCTCAGGGGGAGCGCATCTGTCACATCCCTTCCATTACCCCTTTTTACTCAGTCTTGATTTAGATGTGGTGTGGTTAGACCAAGATATTTGGACACAAAAGGGATGTGAAAAACAGCAAGCACAAATTTTGAAGCTACTTGGTACTAACTATTCACCCAAGAAAGATGAAATCTGATCTGATTTTTATGTGTTTGTTTTCTCTGAAAATCAAAGCAGGGTTTTGCAAGTCATCATTCAGAAACTCCTACCACACAGGAACTGTCAATAGATTAACACCTGCAGGATGAGGAACCTGTGGAAAGCCTTGCACATAGCTGTCTGTCTGTCTAGGCAGCCTCTCCGGTACAGATCAGTAAAAGTCACACTGAAATTAGTAGGAACCATTTTTCCTGTCATGTAACTGAACTTAATATATTTTTGCAAGTAATTTAACATGAAACAAAATCATAAAACATCCTTTCATTCTCTATTACCTACTCAGTAGGTTGTCTCTGTAGCAGAATTAGTGAGAACAAATTTTGTGTTTCTTTGGCTACAGGAAAGGAGATTTTCTCTGGCCTTTACACACGACTACAAAAAGATTCAATATGGCCCATAACTGCTAACGCATCACGATTTCACTTATTATAACCTGTCTCCAGAACTTTGTATTAAACACACTAATGCACAAGCCCCAAAACTCTTAAAGCAACTATTGTGCTATATATTAGGAGAGTGCTGTAAATAAAATGCTTATACTTGTCAGAATAAAGCTGAAAAACTTGAAAAATGCAGGACATAAGTTTTCTCGAGGACAGCCACTTTTGCAAACTACTGTAACAAGATTCAACGTTAAACTTTTCACCATCACTGACAAATAGGAAGTCTTGATACAAAGTATTGGAGAGCTGGCTGGGAATTGTGATTTCTGCTCTGCAAATAGCTTGTGCTGTGTCTCACAGGCGCTAAGGTAAAAATAAACATTAAAAAAGAAATCTTGAGCCATGATCTAATTTTCTTTAACATTCAAGAAACCTACCCCCACAAATAAAATGTTAAAGAAAATAAAGTATGAAATCTTTCTTTTCAATTGTCCATGACCAGCCACTGTGTCCAGCATTAGCATCAAGGACAACAGGTATCAAAAGCCACAATTCTTTTGCTTTTTTTGATGCAAAGCAGTAACACAGAGGTGTCTGTGATGTCAGCTGGAACTCAGACCTCCCAACCCACCACCAAGGCAGACGAGAAAGTTGGGGCATTCTGACATATCTTCTTTCTTAAGACAGGAGACTGTCTTTAAATCTTTTAGCTGGAGGAGATCATTAAGGCAGACTGAGTGGTATTACTTGCAAGAGGTATGCAAAAAGCAGTATCTTTCTGTAGACCAGCTTCTGGCTATTAGATAGAATTACAGACATTGAGATCTTCCCAAACATGATCACAGCCCAGCTGGTACTTTTAAGACCACCCCCTGCTCTCCCCAACCCTGAGAGGATAAATCTGCTCTTTTTTTTTATGGTCTTAGCAATTTCATTGGCTAGGTAACCTATATTCTGACAAAGAAAGAATTATGTCATACAGATCTTTACCTGTGTAGATGATCATTAAAAATGATGTTAATAGAGTATTTGATACCTGTTTGAGAGGTGAAGTAGGTGTGAATGACAGAGAGATCATTTCTAGATGCACAGGTTGTCTTACAGTACAATTGCCTGTATTACCTTAACTGTAGCATAAAACATGCAACTCCTACATGAGTCCCTTCACCCACAGATTTTAATTGCTCTGCAGTGCTCTCATTTTACAGATGGAGAAACTATACTCAGAGAAGTGAAGCCACATGGTCCAGCTGACACTGCAGCAAGGAACGGTGCTGTCTCCTGGTTCCCAGCCAACTGCATCACTTGGAAAAACTTACTGCAACTGTCCCTTTCACTCCAAAGCATTTCTGCTTTGAGAGAGATATATATTAAATGAAATGCTTGCAGTGACCATTCCTTACACATTCTGCAACAAAAACTGCATAAACTGCACTTGAAAAGATGTATTTGACATAAGTTTCTGTAGTAGAATTCCTCCTTATATGGCATGAAGTCCCAGCTAACAACAGATGACTTGCTACACCTTGTTTTACTTACTTTCTTCTTAATGTACCTATAGCAGCAGCAGCCAGTAGCATGATATAATGATATCTATCAAATATTAATTTTAACTGTTCTCCAGTGACCAAAAATGCACTTCGACATTTATCAGGAGGCACCTATGCTGACAGTAGGACAGGGTCTGGGTACAAGGGCTATTGCTAAGTCGATTAAGTAGGCCCCAAAATAGACGCAACTTTCTAATTAAATCCAACAGCTTGAATCACATCCAGACCCAGATATGAAGCCAGAGCTATGCAAGTGGAATGTGTTCAAACTGGCCCATGCTACCATGCTGGCAGACCATGTGCTTTTGTACAGAGTACAATGCAGGAATCTGTCGTGGAAGAGACAGCATGTAGGACTATTTTGGGCAAGTAAGCACCATCAAGACATCTCTCAGCTCAGCACAGAAGGGACAAAAAGTGAAAGGAGTTACTATTGTGACCAGAAGCCGTTGGGGTTAAAGAGCATGCCAATACCACAAAGCCCTGTGGCAAAAGGTGAAAAAGACTGCATAAGCAAACATGAGACACAGTTACTTATGTACCAATTAATGATGCCACCCTGAACACAGGTGGCAAGCATCCTGCTTTTCTTAGAAGCAGCATTTACTAGTAGCAATTGTTAATGTGGGATTCAAAACCTTCCAGCTGATGGCTGATCAGCCATGAAGGACACGTGTCCTGTTCACAGTAAAAGCTCACAGCTCACTCTCCCTTGCCCATTCCAGACCTTGAGATACAGTTTAAAATTCTACCAGGGAAGATGATGTGCATCTTTCCTTGCTTTCTCACTGCTCCCATGGAAGCAACAAAAATAGACAATATTTGATAATTTTTTCCCCACAACGTACTTGGAAATATCCTCCCAGAGAGAAACGATTAGATGTATGTCCAAGTGGAGAAGGCGCAGATTTACCAGACTGCTGACGCTATCAAACCATTCCATGATTGACTCTCCAGAAGCACTCCATGAGGGAGCAAAACCACAGCTTAAAACCCTGATGTCATGTACAACAAAAAACTGGTGAAACGTCAATCAGCTTGCTGCTGCTGGCAGCTACAAATCCTAAGATTTAATTAGCCAGAAGATGGCCTGTGTTCGGTTTGTGGAGACTGTGAAGAGGAGGCAGTTACAAAGTTGGTATATTTATGTGGGAGGGTAGGGGACTTCCCTAACAGAAGAGCTAGACTGAAATATACATATATATGTGTGTATCTATATCTGTATATATCATTATAGACTGAACTGTGTTTAACAGGTGAACATCACGTCCTTACAGAAAATTAAAAACAAAACAAAACAATCTTATTTCTGCCAGTCTCTCTGCTCTCATGGCATAAATACCGCACTCCAATAGAACTAACAGGAAAGACAGTATGTCATCTCTGACTTTAGTAAGAAGATAGCAATGGTCTAACTATCATCTACGTTCACATATGGCAGCAAGTTCCAGAAGTTCACTACGTGTCTTACAAGGAAGTACTTCCTTTGACTTATTGTAAAATGATCCTCCTGTCTTTTGATCTGTGCCTCTAGTTCTAGCATTGTGAGATTTGGTGAACAGCAGTTCAGGTCATCTGCTGCCTTCATGGTTATGCAAATTTTGATAATTTCCCTCCCACCTTGATCATTCCCCACCCCCTCCTTCTCCTCTCCAAACCCTGGGAGATAAGACCGCCAACTCCTCCCCATCCCGAAAAGTTCTGGTTATACCTTACCCTCTGACTACTATCCTTTACCAGATTTCAATCTGTAAAAGAACTTTTTTCTGGAATCAGTGCAGATGTGCTTCTTTGGTGAGGAAAACTGCCAAAGGCTTTTTGAAGTTGAGTTCGATAAGCCCATGACGGAGCAGGTACACCCCTGGAGGGACCGTAGCCATGGGTAAGGCCATGTTGGAGCAGGTTTACTTCTGAAGGGACTGTGGCTGAGGGTAAGGCCACACTGGAGCAGGTATATCTCTGAAGGCATTGTGGCCCATGGATAAGGCCACAGTGGAACAGGTGCACCTCAAAGCGACTGTGGCTGTGGATGAAGAGGTGCATCTCAAAGCCACTGTGGCTGTGGATAAGTCTGTGCTGCAGCAGGTATACCCCTGAAGAGACTGTGGCTCACAGATAAGGCTCCACTTGGAGCAGATACACCCCTAAGGGACTGCAGTCTGTGGATAAATCCAAGCCAGAGCATGGGCAAGTGGAGGAGTTCATTGCAATATTAAACCCTATGGTCTGGTCCAAAGGGACCAGGGATGGACATTGTAATGGGAACACCTTTAAATTGTTGTAACCTGGGATTTGAGTTGCATGTTATGGGAATTGCTATAGCAGGAACCGCCCAAACCAGTAGAGGACAAGTCTTACAAGCAGCAGTGCAAGTGCAGCAGTGACCTGACCTGAGCTGGCTTTGCTGCCCAATAACTCCACGCAACACTCCACCTCTCCTGTCCTGAGTGACCACCATAACAGATGGAGCCCAAAGTCAAGGACTAAATGAACTCAATGGACATTTTGTGGATATTTGTGGACATCTTATGGGCATTTTATGGACATTTTACAGTGGTGGTCCATAGACCAAAGAATGAAATCTGTGTATTATATCAAAGGATGGGAAGGGGGGGTGGTGGTTAATGAGGATGTATTGGATAGTGTGGTACCTGAGCAAGGCATAAACAGTATGGAATAAGGGGTGGAGAATGTGCTGGTTTTGGCTGGGGTAGAGTTAATTTTCTTCATAGTAGCTAGTATGAGGCTATGTTTTGGATTTGTGCTGAAAACAGTGTTGATAATACAGTGAGATATTTTTGTTATTGCTGAGCAGTGCTTACACAGAGTCAAGGCCTTTTCTGCTTCTCACCCCACCCCACCAGTGAGTAGACTGGGGGTGCACAAGAAGCTGGGAGGGGACACAGCTGGGACAGCTGACTCCAACTGACCAAAGGGATATTCCATACCATATGACGTCATGCTCAGCATATACAGCTGGGGGAAGGAGGGGGGAGGGATTTTTGAAGTGATGGCATTTGTCTTCCCAAGTAACCGTTATGCATGAAGCAGCCCTGCTTTCCTGGAGATGGCTGAACACCTGCCTGCAGATGGGAAGTGGTGAATGAATTCTTTGTTTTGCTTTGCTTGCGTGTGTGGCTTTTGCTTTCCCTATTAAACTGTCTTTACCTCAACCCACGAGTTGTCTCACTTTTACCCTTCTGATTCTCCTTCCCCTCCCACCGGGGGGAGTGAGCAAGTGGCTGTGTGGTGCTTAGCTGTCAGCTGGGGTTAAACCACGACATATCATCTCCACTGGCTCTTCTTTATCTACATGCTGATAGAGCAGGTCAGTGTGGCAGCATTTCCCTCTGCAGAAGCCATGATGATTCCAACAGATCATGTTTGACACCATGTGGTCAGTGATCTTTCTCCCTGAGATGGACATACAGTCTGTCTTACCAGGGACTGAAGTCAGAGTCAGTGGCATGCATTTCCCAGGGTCTCTTCTACAGCCATTTGTTTAAACATCAAAACCAAAGCAGAACCATAAACTGCTTGTATTACTCCCAGGGTTAGGACAATGCTCACATGATCTCAAGTGAGAACCAGCACCATCAGCAGTGAGACAAAAGCTACTCAGTATGACAAGCTGAAACAACATAAGCATAGGCCAGGCCTTGCACACCACATGGATGCGCACAGAGGCACTTGACTTTCAAACAGGATCTGCATGTAGGGACAGCAGCACACCACACCCAGACTCTTGTGTGTAACTGAATGCCTCACAATAAAGCTGCTCCAGAAGAAATTTGGATGAGGCAAGAGAGTAACTAAAGGACACAAAGACTTTGCTTCTGTACCAAGAACCCTGTGAATGCCCTCTCAGAGCACTGAGGGCAAAGTCAGGGGCTTCCACTATGATTAAATAATCTGTGATGTTGACTTTATTAACTATAAATAAAAACTTATTAAAGAATAGAGCACATCTGACATGTTTTTGCAGTTTCTTGCTTAAGATCAATGTCAGTGACTGAATAAGAAAGTCGTATTTCCCATTCTTCTGTTACGAGAAAAAGTCAAACTAAACCTGAACCATGAACTGGTTCAAAATGTTTCCCAAAGCTGGAACTAAACTTAAGCTGTTATTCTGGAAATTTTGCTGATCCTAGATCCCAAACTGGAAGTGAAGCAAAACAAAGACCTTTCCAGCTCAGAACACCAGTTCAGCTGAAAAGCAACAGCCCCTGGCAAGTTCTGTGCAACAAGAGGACAGCTTGACTTTAAGAGTCCTTTAAGAACCACCACCCTGCCCTGTGTTTGTCATTCTGCCCTCTCTTGCCACACTACGCACCAGCAGATGGTCACAAACTTTCTTCCTTGGAACCAGTTATCATCAGGGACTACCTGCTAAGGTGAGATCCAGGTAAACTGCTTCTTGTGACTCCTGTTTCTCGTGGAGAAAAACACTGTTGTTCAATAGCCTTAGTTTCCTCCAGCAATGCCACTATACCTAGTGGCAGGGAGATATACATGTGTGCAGGTAATGGGTTTGGGTTTTTACAAGGGAGAGAAACAAGATTTTACCTGCCAATGAGCTGAACCCTCCACCATTCCTACTCCTCTGGCTAGTGCTGGCCCCACCTGTATTCCTGGCATCACTTTTTTCTCACCAGCAGCATGGTCCCCTATACTAAATTTAGGGTATTAAAAAAAATCCAGTACAGGTCCAGGACTAAAAGTGATGCTCATGGAGGGGGAGGAGGTAGAGGTTAACACCTCCCCTTGTCGAAGGTTGTGCTGAGAGTCTGTGAACGGAACAATAAACTGTTACTGGCTTGGAATCAGAGCTCAGCTAAAACAGCTTCAATCACAGCTGGATCTGACCCAGAACAGATTCAGACATACTGGTTCAATTCCCTGGCTATAAGTGTCTTCTTGTAATGATAAGCTGTAATCAGCAATTAGGAAGCATTCATGGCAAGGTAGTGCCAGAATTCATGTAAGGAAGGTCAGGCCTGGGCCCAGGTCTCATAAAAATTCCAAACTGGAATAATAATCTCTATGCAGAGTAAACATTTCAATATTGACACAGCTAAAGCACAGTAGAGATAGGGGAAAAAAAGCAGGAAGCATTTGTCATTTATATGAAGACAACGAGGTATACAGGTTCCTTAACACAAAGTTGTTATAGATTCCACTGGGCACCATGGCAGTTGTATAGTCCTTGTATTAATCCCTAGCTATATTCTGCAGGGTATATCAATAGAGTTAAGTATTTATGAGCTACAAATATGACAGGAAACAGATACACCTTGTGTAAGTAATATATGATTGTGCCAGCGTTCCTCATAAGCACTCTATTGATGTTTTCAGCTAAGCTTAGGTAAAAGGTACTTAATGAGAGAGAGGACAGCTTTAAAATTTCTGATATCATCTCCTCTTGGGGAATTTTCTCTAGAGATTTCTCTCAGATAATTTGCTAACAATTCACCTCCATCTTCTAATTGGCTAGATCAGGGTTTCCAGATGACAGTAAGAAGTGTGGACAGTGCATGAAGCTGATGAAAATGTGGCTTATATGCTCCTCTCCTTTAGGCTGCCAGGTACTCAAGTCCAGCTCTGCACTGCCCATTTTATGGACAGTCTTCTAGGCTAGAGACTCATTTGGGACAAGGTTACTCTCAAGAAGGTTCTGAATGTGGAGAGACATAAATGCTGCTGTTTGTGTCAGGGTGAGTGCTACATGCTGGTTCTGAAAGGAGGGCACAAATGTGGAAATGAGCCATAGGACATGAAAAGGACTTTTAAGTGGAGAATGAGAAAAGACATAACGTCTATCCTGGAGTCATCCATAGACAAAGTGCATCCTCTTTTCAGCACTGGCTAAGAGGCAACATTTTCAGTTCACAGTTGGTGATTCCCAAGAGTACTGCTGGGATGTTCTACTTTATATGCTTTCTTTTAAGACTACTGATCACAAAAATATTTGAAAACCACGGTTTTAATCAGTGGTGGAATTTCTCTGTCTGTAGCTTGGATCACAACAGTTCACACCGTTAAGAGTTTTCCCAGAATTTTGGAAGATGTCTTTTGGAGTGTGGCTTTTTGTTTCTTTGGGTTTTTTTTTTTGGGGTGTGTGTGTGTTTTTTTTTTTTTTTTTTTTTTTTAACAGTAGTATACCAGTGTGTTATAGCTTTAAACTGATACACTACTCTTTAAATGACATAGTATTATGAGGTATTATGTGTTTTATGGTGCAATCCTAGCTTTCCCCACCTAGTTGAATCAGCAGATCCTTTCTCATTATACTCTCACTATCCCTATGTCATCCTGCCAACTGCCAGCTAAAGATCTGTTTAATTTGCTTGCAAGAGACAATGCACAAGAAATGAAATAACAAAATAAAAGGTAATGATTTTGTAAACTGGTAATTGTTTAATTCCCTTCAGAGTAATAAAATTTTATAAAAGGAATATGAACAAGCTGAAAAATCAGGGTATGGCCATTTGAGCTTCTTTTTGGTTCATTTGAGAAAGAAAGTACTAATAAGAAGATGTTTGGGTTGAATGAAGTCTCCTTTGATTTATCTCATTTCCCCAGTTTCACAGGTAGGAAGAATAGAAGAATATATGCAATTAAACTTAAACTATTGGCCTAAAATGACAAAGGTCTAAACATTTAGAGGTGCTGAATACTTAAGACCTTATTTTTCCAAGTTCACATACTGACTCAGATTAAGGACAAAACATCCTTGTTTAGATGGAGACATACTGAGAGGGCACTTCTTTCTCTGCAAGGCCTTTCTAACTCTCAAACACACTTCTGTCTGGTGGATCTCAGACTTTTTTCTCCTGGGGCATGAGCCGAAGTAACCTACTTGCAGGCAATTTGCAGGGAAGAAATGAAGTGAGGGTGATGGTGTGTGGAATATTAATATTAGGATGATATAAAAGTAGGATTCATTAAGTTTGTTTAGAGGCAAAGTGTTGCAAATTGAATAATATTTTTTTGTTTCTGGGTCTCCAGAAAACACAAGCCCTGAAGGCCAGACTTTCACATGTGTCAAATTGTGCTGGATAGGATTTTCCTAAGTACCTAAGGAAGTCGTGATCCTGACTTCCATTTCAATCAATGGGATTTAAGCACTTCAGTGATTTTGAAAGTTCCACTAAGCATTTGTCTTTTTAACTGCCTAAATACTTTAGAGAATCTTTTGACCTGTGATTTAAGATGTGTGTGTTACAAAACGGAAATTTTAAAAAGTGACAACAGAATAAAAGGTGACATAAAATAGGAGCTGGGCTTTCTTCAGGTATAGGTGTTCAGGTATAGTGTTCAGAGGTGGTGGGGAAGTGGAGTCAAAATTTGAGCAATTGTACAGCCACTTGTGAGCTAGGGACAGAGACTTCCTCTCTGCAGCTGTTGCATTTCTTGTCCTGAATCACTGACCAGGCAAAAAAAGCTACCAATTAGCAGCAACCAATTGAGCTACCAATAGAGAGAGAGCAAAATGTTGAATAAAAAAATCCTCCCTTTTTTGGTGTTAGTACCTTACACAAATTTGACCACATTTTCCAATCTAAGCAAATATAGATGAGCTGTGTTCACTTCAGTCAATCTAACCAATGTGAAAGAATCTTCCAAACCTCCAGGGATAGGTACCAGCTTACCCACAGCAGTGAGGAGCAGAGTGATGCTGATTCTGAAGTACCTTATCAGCATTTCATCACAGAAAAGGGAAATCTGAGAAGAACCTCATAAACATAGACACACAGATTTGGCTAGGCTTAGGGTGTATTCAGATATGTAAGCAATCTCAACAGGTACAGAAGACAAGGCAAGAAGAGTATCAGCATGCTATAGTGGTTAAACCTGAGATGGTGTTTGTCCACTCAACCCAGTCACAGGCATTTTCTCAGTATGAAACACTACCACTCTCATCACTTTTTTTTGACCGAGCCAGGCAGATAATGACAAGAATTCTTCTTAAATTACCACTGCTGTGGCATCCTACATAATTGCTACAGGTTCAGGAGATAATAACAATCTCCAGCTGCCTGTAACATTGCAATTAAAATCTCTAGTAATCATTGGTGTAAGTTTGTAGCAACTGCATGACAGCAGAAAAGCCAACCTTTCTCATTATTAAATAAAGATTACATCATCATGCACATAGACCCTCAAAAATAACCGTCCTTGTTCAATGTATAACATATTCCTTGTCCTGATAAGCTATGAGAAAACATAACAACGTTTTGCTTTAACAAGATGAAATTTAAAAATTTCTGGTCTCAAAGGAGATAACTATTATGACATACTATACCTAACGTTTTTTGTAGTGAGGTAATTTAAATATCCTGTAAAAGACATGCAAAGTATTTAAAAACTGATTAAAGCATATACAGATTTCTACAGAAAAAAGGAAGTGTTATTGTGAGCATTGTATTTTACTAACTTTCACATAGCTAAAAAAAAATATCCTAATGAAAAGGTTTGTGTTTCCTTACCTTAATCAATTGTTCAGCTACATGACCTCTTTATTTACTTATTTATTAATCTAGCTAGAATCTTGATTTCAGTGTAGAAAGGTATATGCAGTGTTTAGGTTCAGAGAAACCAATTGCTTATGCATAAGTTGTTGATCCTCTTGGTTCCAGTTATAGCTGTAATTCATTTGTCCCACTGAACTGGGTTTAGCAAGCTCAAATAAAAAAGATTCAGCTTTAGCCCCTCAATCGTACCAATGTATGTCTCGATTCAGTATCTTTTAAATTAATTCAGAAACTTGCATAGTTTCAAGAGAAAATTATTATCTTATCATCCTCTTGATTTTTTGATACAGTGAATAATAGAGCTATTAAAAATGAGTAAGATCAGAAAATTTAATTTAATTGATTAGTCAGTTCTGGGAAACCAACATATTTGTGTAAAAGCTATGAAAAACTGAAACAAAAGCTGTATTTTCTTGCACTTCTGTGATGTTAGATAAATACTGTAATAAAGTATCAGTATAACAATACTTTTCCTTCAGTTTTTGTTAGGCATCAGACAAAAGTTACTTTGTTAATTATATTCTTCACCAAACATATGTCCATGCAAAATAGAAAGGATTATCCAGCCAGAGTAGAGAACATGTAATAAAATTACTGCCATACTGTCTAGGTACAGTATGACTTGCTAGAAAAGCAAATATTCCTTATTAGAATATATAAGATTCCTTTCACAAGGAACCTGCTCTTTTTTCTGGATGAATCAGTGGCAGAACTGGGATAGGGGCACTTCTTAATCTGCAGCTTCTGTGCATCCACAGCTGTTGGCATTTCAAATAGTGTTACTAGTGCTGTCAGCACTGTGTGCCATGGACTCAGTGGTCATCTTTTGAGACAACCTTTATCAAAATTAGCACATAACTTTTAAAATAACCTCTACAATTAATGAATGTTTTCTAGTAAGTGGGAACCCACCAAAAGTGTTAATCTATTGTGATGGTCAGTTACCTTAACTATTAAAAGTCTAAACTTTCTTAGATCTCATACTTTGTCTTGCTTGTTTTATAGAGCTTCTCTCCAAAATTCCTTTCCCAATGGTAGATGCTTGCAGACTATGATCAAATGATCTTTATCCTCTTTACATGCTTGTCAAACAGAGCTGTATAAGGAAGTCCTAATTAGGATTTCTCCTAATTTTCTTCATTTTGATGAGCCCAGGAATGAACAAGCCAGTCTTCTTCAGCAAAGCTTACACTCCTGATAGCACTGTGTCTACAGGAAAACCCTGCCATGCTCTTAAACTCTTTTCCAATGCTTTGGAGCACTATTGCCCCAGCGACTCCCTATTTGATAACCTATTCTAATACAACTCCTCAAATTGCATTTGACTGCTCTTTTCCTTTGTTTTGACCTTCAGCAAAGTTCACAGGCCTTGAACACAAGAGGAAACAGGGAAGTCATCTGGTTAGAATAATGTGTGAATTAGGGAAAGACCATTACGACTCATAATTTTGAGCAATTCAGCAAAATCCTGTATCTGTGAATTGTCAGATCAATTCCATAATACAGATACAAAACACAAAGAAAACAATAAGCTGAAAACATCTGCTAAATATACTGATTTATGCCACCCAGAAGTTGCCAAATGCTAGATTCCTGCTGAATATTGTTCAGTTATTTCACTGAATTCTAGTCAATGTAATTATGGGCTTTATTAGAGGATTCACATATTGTCTTTATAGCTTCAACATCTATTTCAGCTTCAGCTAGAATTCATGAAAACACATTGCCATTCCTTAAAATGCACTGAATGGGGCACATTCCGGGTCAGAGTCAACTCTCACACAAGTAAATCTGGATTAACAAAATCCACAGAGGCTAATGTACTAGTACTAGCACAAAGCAAATAGTAAAAATGGACTCACATCCACATATTTTAAGGCAAAGAGCTCTACCTTACCAAACTATACAAAATCCTTGAATCTGGGAGAGAAGAATGCAGAAAATGGAAATAAAAAATTAATGCTCCCCTAAAGAGATAAAAAGGGTAATGACTTTAAAGTGACTTCATCGTTCCATTTTCCTTATAGCAGTTACCATGGAAGGGGAATAGTAGCAGAAGGCTGAAGTTTAGCTGTTTCTCCACTCTCAATTTCAAAGAATCTGATGTGGCAATTCTGTGCTCAGTTGTTTGAACAGCTTAAAACACATGCTAGGCAGCTTAAGGAAGGAAATTAATACAGTTCTCTTAGCTTGTTCATTCCATGGGAAAGATAAATGAAGAATAGAGCCTGGGACACATGTTGGAAAAATGTGTCAGAGCAATTAACAAAAAAGCCATTTATATAATGCAGCACACTAAGCAGCAGGTGAAGTATAAGCAGAAACCAAAAGAAGATATGTTGTTCAAAATCTAAGTATCAGTCCAGTACCAGGGATAGTTTGGAGCTGATTTCCAACTGAAGTTTAAAAAGGGATTCAGCTGAACTAAATTCCTAATTGCTTCACTCTCAGAGCATGGATGTTCTAGCATCTGTGGGAGCAAGGAAAGGAGAGAAGACTTTTGTGCTCCCCCTGAGCGTTGGTTAGGGTGGTGCATGGGCACATATCACCTGACGCAACTGCAGTCACAGAGCTGCATGGCCTCCATTTGGATCCGTTTGCATCTTTCCCTGTTCACACTCTCTTGTGAAAGCATTAACATCCACACCAAGGCAACATTTTTCACTCGTTCTTTTGAATGTATAAGTACTCACACAAACTTTGATTCACCACTGGTATTTGTCCTTGTTACTCACAGGCCCCTGTGTAGTATGTGGATATTGCCAACCATATCGTCCATGCTACTTTGCTATTCTTAATAGCAAGCATCCCTGCACTGTATTGTATAGCAAATGCACTCAATGGGGCATTGCATGCCTCAGAGCATATCCAGAAAATCTGAACAGTCCATTGAAATCAGGAAACAGTAAGTGGACTGCTTTCAAAGTTGTTCTCATTATAAACAGATTACTTATATCCATGACCACATTTAGACACTTAAGTTCAAAAACTTTGACTACATTTTATGTGAAGCCAACTTCCATAATACTCAGAACACAGCATAGTAACTAGAAAGAAACGGACAGATCATAAATGTACAAACTGTTAAGCACACTGGACAAAGTACCTTTGCTGTCATGCACAACAGCCTAGCAGAAAATAATCAGAAGTTTTGTTCTAAGCTGAGTTACTGTCATCCTGCCTGGGTCTGCTGGAAACGTAATTGTAACTGCACAAAAATAGGAGAGGTTCCACTAAGATGTGAACAAGAACGGCTTCTAATCAGAGAGAGGAGAGAGTATCTGCTAAATGTACTGGCTACCTGGGACAGGAAGAAGCTGCTGAAGGGCTCCTCAGCCTTACGAATAAGGTGAAAATTCAACTGTTGCAATAAAAATGGCTGAGAAAATATGTCACAGTTTAAATTATCTCGTCTGCCTCAGTGACGGACATTTTCATCTACTGACAGCCACACTATGCAGCAATAGATTTGTATTTCTGAGGTGTATTATGGGAAGGAGCCACTTCATGAAGCAGGAACAAAGGAATGGTAATGTCAGAAAAAGTAGTGCTCTGGCTAGCCCGGGAGTCCCCTCTGGTACTGATCAGTACCAGCACCCCCGAGGAAGCTGCAAAAAGCCCAAGAGCAGGCAGCAGTGGAAGGGCCTTCTGAAAGAGAAAGTTTCTCTTAACTTCTAGTAATGTTATTGGTTTTAATTGTGCATGTTCTCACTGCCCTGTACTCATGCCTAAATCCTTTTTGAAACCTCTTACAGTCTTCATCTATGTTACCTTGTTGCAGTGAGGTCCACAGATCAGTTATGCACTGAAAAAAACACTTCATTTGCAAATGTATTGCTGCCTTTCAGTTTCACAGACAACTCTCATCACCACCTAACATTTATTAACAGTTTGCTGTTTACAAAAGCCTTTGTGGTTCATCCTGCTTCTTAGCCACAGGCTTCTGAGAAATATTGTTACCTAATTGAGTGGAAGACTTAAAGACTATGGCACCACTGGTGAGTTCAGGCTTTTTGGTTTTTTTAAAAGGCTGCCTACAGCCATGGTTCAGATGTAGTCACAGCCCGTGAAATTCCTCACTACAGTTTCTGTCAACTCTCATGTTCATGTCCATGGAGTCAGGATCCCAGCCAATGATGAGTTTATACTGCCCTTAGTAGTAACATGAACTCCCCATACCATTTCCAAAGAATATAAGCACAGAACTGCAGAAATGAAGATGGCAAGTTTTTAGCTTTCCCAAGAGGCAAGACCATCCAAGCAAGTAGCATTCTGCTCCTTGTTTTCCTTGGAGGCAGTTTTAGTGGATAAGATGACTTCAGGTCAATAGCCTATCTATGGAGACTGAATCCAAATGCTCATATGTTTAATCTAAATGATGAGTTAGTCAAGTCTCAGTCAAGACTCAAAATGTAACAGGATGCTTCTCCTTATATTTGTAACACATAAACTATCTACAGTATACACATAGCCAAAGTAGATGAGTTTGTGCAATGTTCACAAGCAGAGAATAACCTTCTGAATATAATAATTTTTCCAAACAAAAAGCCATCTTTTGCTGAACAAAGTACTCATGCTTGTCTTTACAAAAAGTACCATAATGCAGAGGTAACGTCAGCACGATAAACCATTGACTTTATGAAAATTATTTAGTTTTTAATAATGGAAATGTAAATATATTATTTAAGCAACTACAAAATTATATACATTGAAAATGTTTACTTTTCAGGATTTTTGACTGTTTGTTTTGAGCTTGGTTAGTTTTCATGAAGCAAGCTTTCTTCTAATACGTTTAGCTTCCTGCTGCCAAGTCTACATTAAAAGCAGGGTCATACTGTTGAAGGACAATCCCACTGTAATCAATACAACATCATGATGGCAACCAATGTCCCTAAGGCAAAAACAAGTATCTCTGTTGGAGTAAACTCTGCTGGGACATTCAAAAGGTTAAAAACAAACAATCAAACAAACAAAAGCCTTATTCTTAAATCTGATTTTAAAAATCCTACAAAGAGAAACATGGGGAAGGAAGTTTGTTTTATGGAGAATACCAGTTTAAATGTTTTGGGAAATATCCAGGCACATTTCATAACAGTCATGCCTTGTGATCTTCAAAGATACAGAAAACGGAGCAAGTTTTTTTAATTCTACTTTGCTGGAGTCTTATTTATCAGCACAAACCAGCTGTGTCAATAGGACAGTGCTGAAGATGTGTCCCACTGTCGTCTTATGTCTAAGGTCAAGTGTTTTGTATCTTTTGCTGTACTAGGTGATTAACAAAACAAAGTTTTAGCTGTAGACAGCTGGATGCTTACTGTGTTGCAAGCACTGATGGTTAGTCTTGTCTTCGATTATATGAATTGACTTTGGTTTCAACAATAGTTGAAAATTCTGTGGAACTGGACAAACTACAAATAGATTGCTCTGAGTTTCCTGTTTTCATTCCGATGTGTACAAATTACCTCAACATGCCCTTTTTTTCTGAAAACACTAAGGTCTGAAAGAAACTCTTGTTATATTGTTGCCACTTAGGTTTCACTGAGCCTGCATTATCTACTCACAGCTTTAATGACTTCCTGCAGAGAGAGGCTCTGTAGAAGTCTTGGCAGCAGGGCTAAGAATAGCATTAAATGCAAGGTTATCTAGGCATTACACTCACTGTAACATGCAATTAACTCTCCTCTTCCATTTTCATTACACAATTATTCATTAATGTCAATTTAATTTTATGCATTGTTCTACATGACCGAAGGCTGATTACGGGCCTTTTCACTCCAATATCCCAAGTTAACTGGTGCCAGCCTCTCTCAGGGCTGCCTAATTGCAATTTAGCCCAGACAATTCCTCCCATTTTTGCCCTCCAGTAATGGAACAACAGATCATGGCCAGGTAAAGATTTTAAGGTGGAAATAAAGCCCAGGCCTGAGCAGCACTGAAAACAGTGGAGCCCTGTCCCTCCCTTCCCTTTAACGTCTCACATTTTCTGAATTGTTGTTTAGTGTAGCTGCCGATGCTATAAAAACCTTATAACTTAAATTGGCCTCTGCACCCTCCCAGGGATTTCTCCAGTTATGTAACACTACTTCAACACAGAAACAACATTATGCATTGTAAAGACTCAGTATAGTGTACATTTAATTGATTTGTTCAACAAGAAGGTAGCCATCCTATGGTCTCTCTGTTCATTGAATTTGGTTTGCCTCACTGGTTAACTTTTGGCAAAGTTTTGAAAAAGTTTTTAAGCATTGTTATATTTGAACTGGTTAAACTTTATTCGGTTCAGCTCTCTGAAGAACTATTCTTTATCAGGTATTTTTCTTAATGAAAAAATGCAGAAAGTCTTGCGCTTACAGCAACACAGTTGCAAGCTTTTTTCACTGCAAACCACTTAATAAGCCACCTTAAAAAGTTAGGACATAAATACAGCCAAAACTAATATAGATTCTTACACATCATCTTCTCCTAGTAATTTGCATCATACTCTAAATCTGCACAAGCAGCTCATCATTACGTTCTTTTCAGTTACTGGCAGACTGTAGCCTAAAATAAGATTTAAAGAATGGCTAAGACATAAGCTATGTGCCTTTCTATTTCCTCCAAACCACGTGAGCCTGTATGTCTCAGATTAAAAAATCCCACTAAAAATCACGAAATAATTCAGTGTCCTCTACCTGAGTTAGCAGTTTCATTTCAGAAGAGGGTCTGTATGAGGTCTTTTCCACACACCTGGTAGTAAGACTATATGATGACATGCTTTAAACATTGTCTGATGCCTAAGGGTAGGCAACGAGCTGCTTCTTTTAAAGCAATAATGAGAAAAAACAAGTTATATGCATTATAGCACTCCCTTCTCTCCTTTCTTGCCACTGTATTTAAGGCTGTGTCAGCATTCTCTCTTGAAACCCCTGTTTTCAGGGGCTTTATAATTCAGTCATAAAAATGAGTTCCAAGCTGAAACTTGGCATGTAAGCTTTCAGCCTAAGAGCAAGTATTTTTTACAAATTGACAAAACCAAAACCCTTTTCGTTGTTTTTAGGTTGAAAAGGCACTGTTCCCTCTCTCTCTGCCACCCAAACTGTAACGAACTGGCTGTACAGTTTGTTTTGTACACCTATAAATAAAAAGCATTTGCAGGACCTCAGTCTATTAAGCGGACTTGGATACTTTTGGTAGCTGCTTTTTGAAAGCAGTCAATAACTCAAGGCTGAAATATAAGCTCAATGGCATATGTACATTTTTAATTATTTTATTTTATCTCTTGCTATTCTTTACTGTGTTAAGTTTCATGGTGATTTAAATCCATGGAATAAAGGTTATTAAGCATGCAGAATACTTAGCTCTAATAATCTGTTCAATCAGAAACTCCACAAGCCAAATTTGTCAATGGTATAGCCACATTTATTGCGAAGGAGTCATACAATGGCTGCTTAAAAATGCATAAACATGTTTTTAACAAACTAAATGTGAATGGATATGATGAGGTTCTTATAGACTGTGGTGCAATAAAACATATTTTAAAACTCCCTAAATGGGTTTTAACTTAATTAGGTCAATATGTGTGTTTAAAGCTTATACTTACATGATCGGGTCAATAACTGGTATTTGGGGGATTTTAAACCACAGATTTTTAATTTTTTATTTTTTTTTTTTAACAAAAGGCAAATTAAAAAAACCTGCAGGGTTTTTTTTACACACACAGGCTAAGGTATAAACCAGACAGGGTCAAGAAATTAAAAGTGAAGGCTGACATTATGCTTCAAAATTGCAGAAGGCCAAACACAGCATGGGAGGTGTCAATGCTGTACTGCCCTGATGAATTGCACAAGTGAAGGATAAAAGAGGGAGAGAGTTGATCTAACTTTTGATGACTGTGTTTCTGTCACAGCTTATATTGACTTGGACCTTTTATTTTAAATTAGGAGTCTTACACTTCCATATTTTGTTTTGAATTCAGCTTTTTCTTCTAAATGCACACAGATTTTAACAGCCAAACTTGTTTGATACTTTGATTTTTTGGCCTTAATTTATAAGTTACCAATAGTTTACTGCCTTCTAAAGCTTTTTTTGATTCATGCTCCGTTTGCTTTCCCTCTGTGAAGTTTATGGCCATGGGACCTAATTTGCTGGTTTCATTATGTATGTTAGACAAAATCTGTATTGCTAATAGGGCTCAGTTTGGGTCTGAAAGTTTTATTTCTAAAGTTAAACCATTACTGTGTAACAAATAGTTACTCAGAAAATGTACTTGCATCTGTCAGTTCCCTGAAGTCGACAACTGATTTTAACTTTTTGTATTTAAACTGATTTAATCATGCAATAACATTACAAAGCAAACTGAGCCAGTGGTTATTGCAGTGCACCACATAGGCCTTCATGCACAACTTTCTAGGAAAACAGTTTCTTAACGAACACAAAGCAAGAACTGCCAGTCGTGAGGAACAATTTGGTTGGGATTAATGAAACAGGGAAAGTTGCACAATGGGCCCAGATCCCCTTGAAAGTTTATGTGCCAGCTTTTCTCTTGATGTTTTTGGCAGGCTGAAATGCATGCAATGCATGGATACAGGGTACATGTCTGGGACCTTGAGGCTTGGAAGGATACTACCTATGTACAATCCTATGCCTTTACCTACAAAACCAGTAAAAAGTATTGCAGCTACTCACGTCTGCTCAGGATATTTTTAAACCAGAATTTGAATTTCAGTAGATCAGACAAAAATTCATGATGAACCTCTTACTATCACAGGTATTTGAGTAAAGTACTCACCAAGTGAATGTAAAAGGAATGTTATATGGTCGAGAATAGCAAAACCAGATAAAATCACGACAAAGCTACAGGTATACCTCTGAAGTCCAATGGCCGTGGAAAAGGAGTCCTAAAAGTTTAAACATAATTATCTGGCACCTAAATATTAATCTCCAAACCAAATTTGGCTGGGAGCAATTTGGGGTTTGACAGCTGGTAGCCACATATTATCTTCCCTGAGAGAGCAGTCTACCATGTAGTGCTGCTTAGACTTGCCTCAGCTGAACATGCATCTTGCGTGTTTTTGCAGCCAAGATGGGAAGGGGCTGTGGTGGTCTGCAGGTGGCAGCTCTGGTGGGTGACTCAAAATGGAGCCTCCAAGCGGCTGAGCCAAGACGACTTCTGCAAAGTCAGTCTCAACTGGAAATGCTTCTCCATGGCTTCTAATAGGAGCAGATCGGTTTTTCATGGGCTAAAATTCAGAGAGGAGGGAACCAGCTTGCCTTATCATTATTCATACTATTGTTTAGGTTTTAGACTATATTCAGGTACTGGGCATGCTCCCTGCTAAGGCAGCTTTTGTAAGTATGCTGGCTGTTCAGTTTGCCAAGCATATGTAAACAGTTTAAAAAATGAAATAACTGTTCTGTATTAAAATATATATCCTCCCCCCCCAAAAAACCCAATTGTTTTTCATTATGGCTTGCTTGCATGCCAAACTTCATTTGAACGAATAAAGATATTTTTTAGGTATAGGATTAAAAAAAAATAGCATTATAGTTATGTATAATCTATGCTCCTGTAATTTAAAACAATGCTACCCTGGAGTTTTAAACTTTCCAAAATGAGGATTTATAATGAAACACCTGACAAAACCTTAACACACAGATACTAATAAGTTACTCTGTAAACAATGGATCTGATTCAGATTTTTAAACTACCATATTTAGCCTAGTGTGACTTCACTGACTCCAGTGGAATAGTTTCTCCCATTTACCTTGTTGTGAGTGGCTGCAATCATGCATGGTATATGGTAAACACATGTTGGGGGATCTGTACAGATCATTCTTTTCTTAAGTTCTACACTGACAAAAATGGATAGTAGATGAAGTGAGGTCTCTAATGAGTTAGCCAGAAAAACACTTAATGAATAAAAATAAATGTGTGTTACTTCAAATGCCATTGTACTCTGTATTTTTACCTTGTAGCTGTTCCGTTTTCTTAGCCCCCCCTGCCCCTTGACATTAAATCTGCCCAGCGTTCTTGACAACATACTTTTTGGTTTCTGTATAATTCAGTCATTTTACTAATAGCGTTTATAGAAATAATATGTTCTATTTAGAGTTAGTGTGGCGTATAAGCAAATGGCAGTTGTGCAGCTATTCTGAGAGGTTAAAATGGCTCACTGAGGTATTACTGCAGCTGTTGTAGGCCTTGTAATGGCCATAGGTGCTGACTCAGAGAAGGATTTTGTGTCGCAGAATCCTGCTCTAGACTGTAATTCTAATGAGGCTCATGACAAGGAGATGGCTGCTGGGGTGAGAAGGTACAGACAGAGCTGATAACCTTGCTGTTTGAGCTAGAGCCCAACTCAAAATCAAATGCATGAGGACAGATTGGCACTAAAAGAATGACAATGGGAGGGAACTGAAGATGTAGTTGCTTCCAGTCATGTAAAAACAATTATAAATGAAGTGAATATTTGGCATCTAAGTAGATGTCATAAGTTTCCCTCAAAGTATTTTCTGCTAAGGGCTGGGTTGTGGGGGTTTTTTTAGCTTTGCAGAATGGCTCAGGTCATCTCATTTGCTGACTAGCTGAGTAACAACTTAAGATCATTTAACTAATGCAAGAAGACTCTGTTACAGATGCATGCACAACCAAATCCAACAGGTGTTGAAAGTCAGATTTATTCTTCAGTAAAAAGTTAGAACTCTGATAACATTAGTGAACTACAGGCTCAATGATGTAAGGGGAATTAGTACTACACAGCCGACTTAAGAATCCTTAAGATTTAAAAGGGATGACTCAAAATGCGCATATCACTCACCTAAAAGAGGAGGGCTCTCTCCCTCGAGGAGTTACCTGGGGCAGTGCCCCGACCCAAGGGGGGGTCCCCGACTGCAGACCCACTGCTCCGAGGAGGACTGCCACCATGTCCTCCGGAGGGACCCCGTTTATACCCCTGTCGAATCTGACCTGTGGTCATTTAATCCCTATTGGCCAAGAAGGTCACCTCAGTGTACCTGGCACGTCTTGACTGGCCAGTTCAAATTTCAACCTGCGGCCTCTAGAGTTTAGGGGTTTTTTTTCTTCCCCTTCTCCTTGCCTGGATAAGTTTCATTTCCTGCTGGCGGGATGGGGCGGGGTGGGGGAATGTACTGCCACAGACTCCAAAATACATTGAAAACCTGAAAGATGACAGTTTTCTCTGTTCCCTGGATTTTGGGTAAATATTAGAAGGAAGATTCAGGAATTGGGTAGGATACCACACTTTTCATTTGGATAATGTTTACTTTATCCTTAGAAAGAATGTTTACTACAAAATGTGTATTCCTGACACATTTAATTGGGGGCATTTTAAAAATTCAGCAAATCAATCAATTGCTAATAGGGCCCTGAATTACAAGTGGGCACTGCATATGCCAACTTTACATCATTTCTCCTACCAGTTGAATCACTTTAACTGCCATCACCCCATCATCTCTTTGTGATACAATGTACAGCTTCTGAAATGCAGCGGCAAAGTTTTCAGTAGACCAGTTTGACTGGTATTCAATGAATACCTTATTCAGCTGATCTACCATTTTCTGCCCTCTAACAAATTTTATCTTCCTAGTTATTTTATTGGAAAAGAAGCACACTGCCAGGTATAGTCTCCCTTCAATGCATGCATGCATCTCCCATTAACTCTAGAGGGAATTATGCACACACATCAGGAGAAAAATATACCCCATAGTGATAACGGCTTGCATTTATATAATGCCTTTTATTCCAAAGCACTTTTCAAACTGCTCTATTGCTAATCTGATTAGAAGCTCCATCTGTAGAGTGTACCTCCATTACTCTGCTCTGCTAGCAAGCATAACATTTTCAACATGGTCTGTGAAAACCCTTTAAAAAGGTGTCACCATGTATTTACGCTCAGGTTTTTTATTAGTGGTGATCACTTCTCTTCTTTCTTCTCTTCTTTTATGCACAGTAAGTTGTAAATGCACACCTTTGTTCAATTTTTACTGTGGTCTGCAAAATCCACAATAAAAACCAGAGACCACACAATATGGCATGAGACAGCAAAAAACCATTTGGTTTTGCTCTCAGTGAAATCACTTGCCAAATCACCAGTGATTTCACTGGCGCCCATCATAGCCCGGATCTCAGAGGTATTAAGAAATGGACCTGTTTTTACCACAAATTTTCATTAATGTATAATACCTATGGAAATAGATAAAGAAACACTAGTTTACAATGTAGGTCCTGAGCACAGGGAGATGATCAGTATCTTAGCAGTGAGGAAAGAATTTTTCATCAGATGAAAAACTTATTTCATTCTCTCAGCTGTAGCAGGGCTGCGAGTCACTGGTCTGCCAGGAACAGCTGCATGTCCAGGATTTTGGCATTCAACTAACAAAGGAGCACTGTACATTATTTCATCTACAATAATATCCCTCAGTCTCTCTGAGGCAACACACAGAAGGGAAGACTGAAGTGCCCTTCACAGCAAAGCCTATCCATGTAACAAAACCTAGCATTTGGAGGCTGTGGGGCTGGAAGGGATGAGAGAGAAGGAGTAACGTGTACTCAGGGGTAAGGGCTGCTGAAAATTACACCATACTTCTATGTCTCCAAAATAGAGCCTAAGTGTGTTTCATAGGTGTACAAGCCATCTGCTTGCCTTCCAAGGGTAAATCTTACCCGCTGCACTTTAAAGATTCATGTTCATTGCTTTTACAGTTACCACTGAGGTCTAATTCACATCTTGGGATTGTAGCAGCAGAAGAAGAAAAACTTTTCATGTAATATCTGTTACACAACCTCTTCTCCTCCCACTCCATCC